>NW_025183933.1:0-2701 GCF_004010195.1 Chiloscyllium plagiosum | reverse complement strand
TAGCCATTGCCTGGCATTTGTGTAGCTGAAATATTCAGTGAGATCTTTATGGAGAGAGAGGAGGAGAACTTCTTCAAGGTAGGCTGCCTGACCTGCTGTGCTCGTAATGAAGGGCTACAAAGATCTCAGTGAGTCCCTCTCTCACTGTACCCCCCAAGTCCTCTCTGTCCTGAAGCTCTTCAGCCACACCCTCCAGACCCTGCAACCACACGGGATAAATGTGGATTTAGCAGCTTCCTCATTTCCCCTCCCACCACATTCTCCCAGTCCCAAGCCTCAACACGGCATCGTCCTCCAGACCTGTCCATCATTGCCCCCTCTGACCTGTCACCTTCTCCCTCATCTTCATCCACCTATTGCTTTCTCAGCTACCCACCCCATCCCCCTCCTTTTTATCTCTCAGCCTCAACCCACAAGCCTCATTTCTGATGAAGGGCTTGTGCCCGAAACGTTAACTCTCCTGCTCCTTGGACGCTCCTGACCTGCTGTGCTTTCCCAGCAATACACTCTCGACTTTGATCTCCAGCATCTGCAGTCCTGAACATGCTCCAGGGCCAGTACATCCTTTCTGAGGTATGGGGCCCAAAACTGTGCACAATCCTCCAAATGTGGTCTGACCAGAGCCTTATAAAGCCTCAGACATACATCCCTGCTTTTATATTCAAGTCCTCTCAAAAAAAATGCCATCATTGCATTTGCCTTTCTAACTACTCACTCAACCTGCAAGTTTTCCCTGTGAGAACCCTGCACTAGAACTCCCAAGTCTCTTTACACTTCAGACTTCTGAATTTCCTCCCCATTTAGAGAATAGGCTATGCCTCTATTCTTCCAACCAAGCTGCATGACCTCACACTTTCCCACATTGTATTCCATCTGCCACTTCTTTGCTCAGTCTCCTAACCTGTCCAAACCCTTCTGCAGTGTCCCAGCCTTCGGAATGCTACCTGTCCCTTTACATATCTTTGTATCGTCTACAAACTTAGCCAGAATGCTCTTAGTTCCTTCATCTAGATTGTTAATGTATCAAGTGAAAAGTTATGGTCCTATCGTTGAGCCTTGTGGAACACCACTTGTCACGGGCTGCCATCCTGAGAAGGACCCTTTATCCCGACTCTCTGCTTCCTGCCAGATAGCCAAGCTTCTATCCAATGCCAGCACCTGCCCTCGGACACCATGAACCCTTACCTTCCTCAGTAGCCACCCATGTGGCACCTTGTCAAAGGCCTTCTTGATGTCCAGGTAGATAACACCCATTGACTCTCCTTGGTCTAACCTGCTTGTTATTTCCTCAAAGAATTCTCGCAGATTTATCAGGCATGACCTCCCCTTGATGAAACCATGCTGACTTTGCCCTATTTTACCATACACTTCCAAGTATTCAGAAACCTCATCCTTCACAATGGATTCTGCTGCTGCTGCTGATGATGCCCCACTGATGCCCAGTCTTGATTTTCAAGACCTGTTAAAACTTGTCCCATTTAGCACGATAGTGCCACACAACATGATTGAGGTTATTGTCATTGAATGTGATGAAGGACTGTCACTAGATTCACAACCTAGAGCTTTTACATATTCCATAACCATAGAATCCATCTACCAGGCCCGTTGTCAAGGAAAGGCCACCAGCATTCTCAAAGATCCATCCCACCCTGGCAATGTTTTTCTCCAACCTCTACCATCGGGGAAAAGGTACAGAAGCCTGAACACACGCACCAGCCGGTTTCGAAACAGTTTCTACCCTATTGTTGTTAGAATACCAAACTCTTAGGATTCGCCTGTCCTTGAGTTTTGGTTTTTGCTGCTGTTTACCTATTTATTTACTGTCTATGCTCTTTAACTCTGTGATCTGCCTGTATTGCTCACAAGAGAAAGCTTTTCACTGTGCCTCGGGACACGTGACAATAAATTCAATTCAATCCCCAAAGGCAGACAGACAGAAAACCACAGTTAATGGATAAATTGGAAAGAAAATTGAAGATTGATCATTTGCCAGTTGATGTAATTAATTTGGAATGATGGTTGCTAACCCTTCATGTAATCCCTGGATTATGCAATCGCAAGCCCATGGGATTGTCTATCCTGCTTGAATTCCAAAGTTATCGGTCAATGCAAACAGCTTCTGCAGTTTTGCCGGAGACTTTTATTTATGTCGTACAGACTGGGCTTCTTTTCTCAGAACTTTGTATAATCAATAACTCGCGGACATTTAGAGAGTAACCAAAACTCTGTTTTGCAGCTTCCCATCTTACCGCCTTCTTTCCCCAAAGCCTCAGATAAAACCAGATCCCTCTAGAGTTTCTCTTTGTTTTGCCCACATTCTCTGTGGTTGCCTGGCCAGCACCAGCCTCCCTTTATTGACTAATGCAACATCCAACCTGCGGCCATAACTCACCCCGGAGCTGTGTTCATAGAGCAATAATTAACCTGCAATTATCTTTCCAGGCCAGTTCCTATGTGCAAACATAAGTTTGTTTGTTCTGTTGTGTTTTAAAACAAACTTGTTCAATGGTTAAAGTTCAAAGAATAAAGATCAATCCAGCACAGGACCAGGCCCTTTGGCCCCCCAAGCCTGCGCCAACACATTTCGCCCTTCCATATGAAAACTACCTTCACTTCTATGATCCTGATCCTTCCATTCCCTTCCTATTCATGTATTCCTCCAGGTGGTTCTTTTAATCTATCTGCTTCTTCAGCATTATTG
>NW_025183932.1:0-2701 GCF_004010195.1 Chiloscyllium plagiosum | reverse complement strand
AATTGAGTACAGGAGTTGGAAGGTCATGTTGCGACTGTACAGGAAGTTGGTGAGGGCTGCTTTGGAATACTGCGTGCAATTCTGGTCTCCTTCCTATCGGAAGGAAGTTGTGAAACTTGAAAAGGTTCAGAAAAGATTTACAAGGATGTTGCCAGGATTGGATATTTGAGCTGTAGGGAGAGCCTAAATAGGCTATGGCAGTTTTCCCTGTAATGTCGAAGGCTGAGGGGTGACCTTATCGAGGTTTATAAAATCATGAGAGGCATGGATAGGGTAAATAGACAAGGTGTTCTCCCTGGGGTGGGGGAGTTCAGAAGTAGAGGACAGAGGTTTAGCGTGAAAAGGGAAAGATAAAAGAGACCGAAGGGGCAACTTTTTCATGCAGAGGGTGGTACATGTATGGAATTAGCTGCCAAAGCAAATGGTGGATGCTGGTACAATTGCAACATTTAAAAGGTATCTGGATGGGTATATAAAGAGGAAGGGGTTGGAGGAATATGGCCCGAGTGCTGGCAGGTGAGACTAGATTGGGTTGGGATATCTGGTCGGCAAGGCCGAGTTGGACCAAAGGGTCTGTTTCCATGCTGTACATCTCTATGACTCACTGACTCTAATTTCGAAATGACAATAATTTAACATGCACTGTCAAATAAATAAATGGTTTATGTTATTAAATTGTAACATATAATAAGTTGAAAACTTGCAATTTTTAAAATGAAAAATAAAGAACGAAGAACAAAGAAATTTTGAGCGCAGGAGCAAGCCCTTTAGCCGTCCAATCCTGCACTGATCCAGATCCTCTGTCTAAATCTGTCGCATATTTTCAGAGGGTCTGTATCCCTTTGCTTCCTGCCCATTTTTGTATCTGTCTAGATAAATCTTAAATTGCAAAATACACCAAATATGGTCTGATCAGAACCTTGTAAAACCTCATAAATCCTTCCCTACTTTAATATTCAAGTCATCTCAAAATAAATACCATCGCTGTATTTGTCTTTCTGACTGGATAGGCCACCAGGAACAATGAACACATGATGGACATTAATAAACTTACCAAGGAGTTCTAAAAATGAACAATGATTAAAGCATGCTCGGAAATGGATCCCAGCCTTGAGTAAACTCTCTGCTAATCCATATGCTGCAGAATCCAGACAGGCTGCAGCTCCCCACAGACAGTTTGCAAAAAAAAAAACCTGACAGCTACAGACCCTGCAATACCCACCTGAAATTGGACTTGAATGGTACAATGGAATGTCGCCCTCGGGCCATCAATAATGCCAACCCCTGGTTGAGTCTGATTTATCTGGGTTAGTGAACTTGATCATTCCATTGGAAGATCTTCCCAAGAGCTTGAAGACTTGAAAGGATAAGAATCACCTCAAAACCCCACAGAGTGCGGCAACTGGAGAATAACCACTGAGAAAGAAGACAACTCCAAGACCATCGGAAGAGTAAGAAGGCATCACCACGTGGAGCCGGGCCAAGGTCTAGTGTGGTGGTACACAATCAGCCAAAGTTAAGGTAAAACATAAGACAGTTTACAGTATTTTTCATTACTTTATATTAAACTTTATCGTACTAATATTGAGTCTGCTCAATAAACAAATATTATTGTTTGTAAGAGTTGACTCAGTTCTTTTGCTGAATGGAAGAATTTAAGCAAACTGTGCGGCAGATGCAACACCTTCCTAACTATTGACTCAACCTGCAAGTTTACCTTGAGACAATCCTGCACTAGAACTCACAACTTTCTTTGCTCTTCAGACTTCTGAATTTTCGCTCCTTTTATAAAGTAATCCATGCCTCTCTCCATCCTCACAAAGTGCATCACTTCATGTTTTCCCAAGATGTATTCAATCTGCCACTTCTTTGCCCACTCTCCTACATGTCTAAATCCTTCTGCAGCTTCCCTGCCATCTAAATGCTGCCTGTCCCTCTACCTACCTTTGTATCATGTAAAAACCTAGCCACAATACTCTCAGTTCCTTAATGTAGATCGTTAATGCACAAAGTAAAAAGTTGTTGTCCCCACACTGAGCCATTTGGAACACCAGTTGTCATTGCCTGCTATCCCAAGATGAACCATTTTATTCCCACTCTCTACTTGCTGCCAGACAGCCAAACTTCAGCACACACTAATAAATTACCTCGAACATAATGGGGCGTTATTTTACTCAGCAGTCTCCTGTTCGGCACCTTGCCAAAGTCCTTCTTGAAGTCCAGGTGGATAACATCTACTGAATTTCCTTTGTTTCACTTGCTTGTTGCATCCTCAAATAACTTTTACAGATTAATGAGGCATGACGTCCTCTTGATGACACCATACTGACTTTGCCCAATTTTACAATTCACTTGCAAGTATTCAGAATCTCATCCTTCACAATGGATTCCAGGATCTTACACACGACTGAGGTCGTGCTTATTGGTCTGTCACTTTCTGCCTTTTGCCTTATTCCTTTTTTAAAGAGGCTGTCACGTTTGCAATTTTCTAGTCTTTTGAGCCTCTCCCTGAATCGAGAAACTCATGAAAGATCACCATAAATGTCTCCATTATTTCTTCAGCTATCTCCCTTGGAACTCTGGGATATTGTCCAGCTGGTCCAGTTTATTTACCCATTTCGTTTTTTTAGCATCTTCTCCTAATAAGCTCTGTCCCCTCGCTATCTTAAAGTTTTGCTTCAATTTTGGCATCTCCCCAGCG
>NW_025183931.1:0-2701 GCF_004010195.1 Chiloscyllium plagiosum | reverse complement strand
ACAGAAGAGGCCATTCAGGCCATCTAAACTGTGATACTGAAACAGGAGGATGTCTTTGATGCTGCAACATGACAAACTAATGAAACAGAGACTGCAGAGACAGACTGATCCATGTTGTTCCTCCTGGCTCCATTGCTAATGGTACACACGTTAAGTTCAGTAAGATCAGCCATGATCTTACTGAAGGGCAAGTCAATATTGAGGGGTGGGGGTAGGGAGCGAATGACTTGCTTCTGTTTCTATGTTTTCACACTCTATTATTGGAATGTTAGTGGGTGTTATTTTCCTGTAAGTTCTGATATTGAATGTTATAGTCAGGGAGTCCAGAGGATTTTCTGAGCCATCTCTGGGTGAAGTACCCGAGCTGTGTTCACAGTGAAATTGTTCTATAACGTGACCAACAAATGGAACATATTTTGCAGAATGGGGAAGTTCTGGAAAAAGAGATGAGGGGCCTCTTTCGTAGCCAGCCTGGGTTTTCCAACTTCATTTTCCAAATCACCCAAACCGTGTGGTAAAGTATTGAAGGAGAGAATGGTCTCCTCTGTTTCTGTGCACGAGGTGATAGCAGTAAATGGCCTCCAATTGCTCCTGTCTTGCAGGTTTGAGAGGCTCAATGGAACACAGAAACATGGGACTGAGGAGCAGAAGTGGGTTATTGGACACTGTGTGCCTTATCCACCAGGAACCAAGATTGTGGCTGATCAGGTAGGGGTCTCAGCCCGACTGTCCTGTCCTTATCCCATTATCCATGACTCACTTCACTGTCAAATATTTAACTAGTTATCATCTTTGAATAAATGTAAACAAAGAAGCACCACAAACATTTGGGGAAGAGAATCTCCACTCTCAAGGCCTTTTGGAACTTTTCCTCATTCCTCTGATCGAATCAGAGGGTGCAACAGCATGGAAACAGACAATTTTGACCAAATTATCTGCGCCGACCAGACATCCTAATCTGATCTAGTCTCATTTGCCAGCATTTTGCCAATATACCTCTGAACCATTCTTATTTATGTACCTATCCAGGTATATTTTAAATGTGTGATTATATCCACTTTCATGGTTGCTGTTGTATTCTAAGGTAATCTTCCTCACTATCCACTGCACCAGATTTTGCTGTTATCGATATAGAAATGATGAAAAGTGATGAAAAAGCTCAACATTGATTCTTTCAGTGCAACACTGGCCATAGGCCTCAAGTCTGGAAAATAATCTGTTACCTTCAAGACAATTTTTGCATCCAATTGCTTTACTTTCCCTGGATTCCATGGGAGCTAACTGCGTTAAATGTTCATTTTTATGTTGTAACTCAATTAGTTTAGCTGAACTAAACATATTTCCAATGGTCACCTATTTACTCCTGTTTTGTCTCAACTATCTGATGGAACAATGTCTCTGACAATGCCACTTCTGCTTCCTTCTTTTTGCATTGTTGATCTCTCCTGTTTCAGCTGGTGACATTGTGAACTTGTTGCCCCACAATCAGGAAAGATTCCAGGATTCATCACCTGCATTGCTTCAGTTGCCTATGTCTCCACTGGCTTTTCAACCAGAGCAGGCAGCATTTCTACCGGTGAATCAGTTAGATACTTTGTAAGGACAAGTTGTATTCCAGGAGCTATAAATTTGTCCAATACTTCAACCACAACTTATCCACACTTCACTGGACATTCTTCCCCGCTTTACATAATTGTGCGATTTTTGTCTCACATGAATTCACTTCAGCAGTACCTTTTCTGGAAATAGTCCTTCAGGAGTACATACCTTCGTATCTTTCAGCATCACAGACTGAGAGCATCCTGTGTCCCTTAATATTGCTTCCTCTTTATCTGCTACTCCTGACCTTTGTGAATCCGTTTACCCTTTGCAGGTATGTTTTATACGCAGATCTGGCACTTCGTCCTTAAACCAACCTCCAATCAGCTTGCACTCTCTGATGCAGCTTTCTAGCCTCCACTGTGCTTTATGTTACCACTCCAATAAAACTCCCAGGCTTATTCTGTTTTCCGACATCTTTTTTTTATCGATAACCCACCAACACAATGATTTCCTGTGACCTAATGTATTGCAACGAAAACAGCGGAGCTTTTTATCTTCTTTGTCCCCTTCAAGGGTTTCATTTTACCCTGTGGTAATTTATCCTTCTGATCTTCTCTGAGACCTACATATCCTTTCCACGTGAGGATATCTCTTTGCCCCAATTCCTATCCCTCGTGGACTGAAATTCATGCCTAATTCTTCTTAGCACTCAACTCTCTGTCAGGTCAAAATCCATCTCATGCCTCTTTAAATCCTTTCGTAGAACAGAGAACATAGGACAGTACAGCACAGTACAGGCCCTTCGTTCCTCCATGTTGTGCTGATCTTTTATCTTACTCCAAGATCAGACTCATCGACATACTTATGTGCATTATCCTTCATGTGCCTGTCCAATCAACACTTAAATGTTGTGAAGTTATAACAGAATGAAGTTATTGTGGCTGCTGACAATGTAACATTCAGTGCAGGGTCACACAGCAACTGTACATTAAAGTTAATTCAGAGTCTGTACTTCTCTGCCTTTAGACATGGGGTTCTGCAGAGGCATGGATACTACCGGGAAACAAGCATCCAATGAGAATCATGGAATTTTTACCCTATTCAATTACTTGGGACATAATGAGTATCCAACTATAACCATCAAGTTTCAACTTCTTAT
>NW_025183930.1:1634-2701 GCF_004010195.1 Chiloscyllium plagiosum | reverse complement strand
TCCGATATTTCCCTAACGGCCGGTGGGTGGGGCCAACGGCGCGCGAGCCAATGGCTCCCTCAGTGTTAATTCGATGGACGTGGCACCTGTCCATTCAGCGGCAGCATCAGCTCGTAGGCGGGTCCCCAACCAGTCATCATCACGTGCCCAGAGACCAATGGCGGGTCCGTGGGAGGTTGATGGACATCCCCCCCTTCCCAATCCCAGCCAATCTGTAGCCGCCCGTTTCCGGAATGGGCGGGACTGTCGTGTTACCTGATCCCAGGTTGGTCCGAGGGAAGTTGACGGACGTCGCGCTCTCCCCAGTCTCAGCCAATCGACGCTGTCCATCTCCGGCATGGGTGGGACAGCCACGCGCGTCCAGCCACCTGACTCCGGGCCAATGGCTAGCCCGTGAGAGACTGATGGACGTCGCAGTCTTGCCGGTTTGAGCCAATCGGCGCCGCCTCACCCCGACCAGCCGCAGTTGGTTGACGGGCGCCGCGCTCGCGCCGGTCTCAGCCAATCAGCGCCGCCGCCCGCCTGAATGGGCCGAACCACTGCCCGGCAGTCGGCCGTCGAAGGCCTCAGGGCGTGCCGAGTTGACGGGTGCGCCTCCGCGGCCCAATCCAGGCCCCCGCCGCGCGCGCGCGCGCGCGGGTGGGCGGGACCTCCGGTGACACACCGTTTCCCCTCCCCCCACCCGCGAGCGCGTCCGGGCCAATGGCCGCCCACGGACCGGCAGATGGATGGGTGCCCGGGCCAATCGGCGTGGCTAGCCTCCGGGTAGGCGGGGTCGGCCTCGCGGAGAGGGGCGTGGTTTGGTGTTGGGGGAGGGGAAGGGGGGGGTGGAAAGAGAGGCCGAAATTTTTATATTTTTTTTAAAATAAACAGGAAGCGCCTGGTGAGGAAAAGATGGAGAAAAGTGGTTGAAGGAGGAAAGTCCCAGGTCTAAAGTTTATTCTAACTGATCTTGCCGTCTGTTTTATTAGGTGAGGGCGGTGGATTTAATATATTTATAAAATTTGTACTGTACCTCACCTTGCCCCAGACTGGGCTGGGAGTAGCAAAGGCCTCAGGGACTAGGC
>NW_025183930.1:0-1215 GCF_004010195.1 Chiloscyllium plagiosum | reverse complement strand
TGTGGCCTGGAGCTCAGTGAGCAGTGGGGTTGTGCAGCTTGGAGCTCAGTGAGCAGTGGGGTTGTACGCACTGGAGCTCAGTGAGCAGTGGGGTTGTACAGCCTGGTGCTCAGTGGACAGACGGGTTGTACAGCCTGGAGGTCTCTGAGCAGTGGGGCTGTATAGCTTAGAGCTCAGGAAGCAGTAGGGTTGTACAGCCTGGAGCTGAGTGAGCAGTGGGGTTGTGTAGCCTGGAGCTCAGTGAGCAGTGGGGTTGTGTAGCCAGGAGCTCAGTGAGCAGTGGGGTTTGTAGCCTGGAGCTCAGTAAGCAGTGAGGTTGTGTAACCTGGAGCTCAGTAAGCAGTGAGGTTGTACAGCCTGGAGTCAGTGAGCAGTGGGGTTGTGTAGCCTGGAGCTCAGTGAGCAGTGGGGTTGTGTAGTCTGGAGCTCAATGAGCAGTGGGGTTGTGTAGCCTGGAGCTCAGTGAGCAGTGGGGTTGTGTAGCCTGGAGCTCAGTGAGCAGCGGGGTTGTACAGCATGGAGCTCAGTGATCAGTGGGGTTGTGTAGACTGGAGCTCAGTGATCAGTGGGGTTGTGCAACCTGGAGCTCAATGAGCAGTGGGGTTGTGTAGCCTGGAGCTCAGTGAGCAGTGGGGTTTGTAGCCTGGCGCTCAGTGAGCAGTGGGGTTGTGTAACCTGGAGCTCAGTAAGCAGTGAGGTTGTACAGCCTGGAGTCAGTGAGCAGTGGGGTCGTACAGCCTGGAGCTCTGTGAGCCCCGTGGGGTTGTACATCCTGGAGCTCAGTACGCCCCGTGGGGTTGTACAGCCTGGAGCTCAGTGAGCAGTGGGGTTGTGTGGCCTGGAGCTCAGTGAGCCCCGTGGGGTTGTACAGCTTGGAGCTCAGTGAGCAGTCGGGCTGTGTGGCCTGGCGCTCAGTGTGAGCAGTCGGGTTGTGTGGCCTGGCGCGCAGTGTGAGCACTGGGGTTGTGTGGCCTGGAGCTCAGTGAGCCCCGTGGGGTTGTACAGCCTGGAGCTCAGTGAGCAGTCGGGTTGTGTGGCCTGGCGCTCAGTGTGAGCAGTGGGGTTGTGTGGCCTGGAGCTCAGTGAGCAGTGGGGTTTTGTGGCCTGGAGCTCAGTGAGCAGTGGGGTTTTGTGGCCTGGAGCTCAGTGAGCAGTGGGGTTGTGCAGCCTGGAGCTCAGTGAGCAGTGGGGTTGTGCAGCCTGGAGCTCAATGAA
>NW_025183929.1:0-2701 GCF_004010195.1 Chiloscyllium plagiosum | reverse complement strand
CACAGGATTATTCACACACAGTATTGAACATCCAGAAGTTCAGGATTACTCTGACACACTATTGACCATTCACAGTCCACAGGATTGTTCACATATAGTATTGTTCATACTCAGTCTAAGGATTAGTCAAACATAGTATTGATTATTCACAGGCCAGAGTATTATTCACACACAGTATTGACTAACCTCAGGCCACAGGTTTATTCACACACAGTATTGACTAACTTCAGGCCAGAGGATTATTCACACACAGTATTGACTAACCTCAGGCCAGAGGATTATTCACACACAGTATTGACTAACCTCAGGCCACAGGTATATTCACACCCAGTATTGACTAACCTCAGGCCACAGGTTTATTCACACACTGTATTGACTAAACACAAGCCACAGGAGTATTCAGACACAATGGTCAATATTCTCAGCCAACAGGATTATTCAGATACAGTATTGACCAGCATACGGCCACAGGATTAATGCACACACTATCTGTTCATTTACACGTCACAGGATTATTCCCACACTGTATTGTTGATTCTCAGGCCACAGCAATATTCCCACACAGTATTGACCATTCACAGGGCACAGGTTTATTCACACACAGCATTGACTACCACATGGCCACAGGATTAATGAATACTCTGTCTTCAACATTTACAGGTCACAGGATTATTCCCACATAGTACTGACCATCCTGAAGTCACAGGATTATTTACACACAGTATTGACCATCCTCAGGCCATGAGTTATCCACACAACTTATTGACAATCCTCAAGGAACAGGATTATTCCTACACAGTATTGATCATCCTTAAGCAACAGGATTATTCTCACATTATATTGACCATTCTCAGGCAACAGGATTATTCTCACATTATATTGACCATTCTCAGGCTACAGGATTATTAAGAAATGGTATTGAACCACCTCAGGCAACACAATTGTTCACACACTGTATTGACCATCCTCAGGCCAAGGGTTATTCATGCACAGTATTGACCATCCTCAGGCCACAGTATTATTCACACACAGTATTGACCATTCTCAAATCACAAGATTGTTCACACACGGTCTTGACCATTCACAGGCCACAGTATTATTTACAAACAATATTGACATTGCACACATCACAGATTATTAATACATAGTATTGACCATCCACAGCCCACAGGATTATTATCACACAGAATTGACCATCCACAGGCCACATTATTATTCACACAGTATCGACTATCCTTAGGCAAGGGCTACTGACACACAGTATTGACAATTCACAGGCCACAGGATTATTCAAACACATTATTGACCATCCTCAGGCTGCGGGATTATGCACACAGTGTATTGACCATTCACAGTCCAAAGGATTATTCACACACAGAATTGACCATCCTTAGGCCAAGGGTTATTCACATACATTATTTACGATTCACGGGCTATTGGATTATTCCGACACAGTATTGACTGTCCTCAGTACACAGGATTATTCACACACAGTATTAAGCATTCACAGTGCACAGGATTATTCCCACACTGTATTCGCAATTCTCAGGCCACAGCTTAATTCACACACAGTATTGACCATTCTCAGGCCATGGATTATTCACACACAGTATTGAAAATCCTCAAGCCACAGGATTATTCCTACATAGTATTAAACATCCTCAGGCCACAGGATTATTCACACACAGTATTGACCATCCTCAGGCCACACGAGTCCTCACACACAATATTCAACATTCTCAGCCGACCGGATTATTCCCACACAGTATTGCCTAGCATACGGACACAGGATTAATGAACAAACTGTATTGACCATTTGCAGGTCACAGGATTACTCACACCCAGCATTGACCATCCTCAGGCCACAGCATTATTCACACACAGTATTGTCCATCCACAGGCAACAGTATTATTTGCAACCAGTGTTGACCATGCACAGGCCAGAGATTATTAACACACAGTATTGACCATCCACAGCCCACAGGTTTATTATCACAGAGCATTGAACATCCACAGGCCATATTATTATTCACACACAGTATTGTCCATCCTTCGGCAAAGGACTATTCAGACACAGGATTATTCACACAGTATTTACCATCCTCAGGCCACAGGATTTTTCATACAGTGTATTTGCCATTCACAATTCAAAGGGTTATTCACACACAGTATTGACCATTCTTTGGCCAAGGGTTATTCACACACTGTATTGACAATTCGCAGGCCACAGGATCATTCACACACAGTATTGACAATCCTCCATCCACAGGATTACTCTCACACAGTATTGACCGTTCACAGTTTACAGCATTTTTCACACACAGTATTGACCATCCTCAGACCACACGAGTTTTTGCACACATCATTGATCATCTACAGACCACAGGATTACTCCCACACAGAATTGACCATCCACAGACCACAGATTATTAACAAACAGTATTGACCATCCACAGGCCACTGGATTATTAATACACAGCATTTACCATCCACAGGCCACATTATCATTCACACACAGTATTGACAATCTTTAGACAAATGCTTAATCACACACAGTATTCAGCATTCACAGTGCACAGGATGATTCACACACAGTATTGACCATTCACATTCCAAAGGATTATTCTCACACAATACTGACCACCCTCAGCCCACAGGATTACTCAGCCACAGTGTTGATCATTCTCAGTCCACAGGATTT
>NW_025183928.1:0-2701 GCF_004010195.1 Chiloscyllium plagiosum | reverse complement strand
GGGTCCATGCTGACTGGATCTGTGGGAAGTGCATCCAAATCCAGCTCCTCGAAAACTGCGTTAAGGAACTGGATGTGGAGCTGGATGAACTTCGGATCATTCAGGAGGCGGAGAGGATTATTGAGGGGAGTTATAGGGAGGTAGTCACACCTTAGGTACAAGAAGAAGGCAGATGGGTTACCATCGGGGGACGGAAAGGGAACTGACAGACAGTGCAGGGATCCCCTGTGGTCGTTCCCCTCAATAACAAGTATACTGTTATGGATACTGTCAGGGAGGACGACTTACCGGGGTAAGCCATGGGGTACAGATCTCTGGCACAGAGTCTGTCAGAGTTGCTCAGAAGGGAAGGGGGAAGAGGAGTATAACATTAATCATTGGGGACTTCATTGTTAGGGGGGCAGATAGGATGTTCTGTGGGAAAGAGAGAGACTCATGGTTGGTGTGTCACCTCCCAGGTGCCAGGGTTCGTGACGTCTCTGATCCTGTTTTCGGGATTGCTGAGGGGGAGGGGGAGCAGCCCCAAGTTCTGGTTCACAAAGGCACCAAAGACTTAGGTAGGAAGAGAGATGGGGATTTCAGGGAGAAATTCAGGAAGCTAGGGAGGACGCTAAGTGCTAGAACAAACCGATTTGTTAACTCTGGTTTGTTGCTGTGCCATGTGCTCGTGAGGCAAGGAATAGGGAGAGGGAGGATTGAACACATGGCTACAGGGATGGTGCAGGAGGGAGCGTTTTGGATTCCTGGATAATTGGAGCTCCTTCTGGGGGTGGGTGGGACTACTACAAACAGGATGGTCTTCACCTGAACCATAGGGGTACCAATAGGACTGAAATCTGGAGTTGTTTCTCCCACAAAGAGCTGGAACTCTCCCCAAAAGCTTCTTATGAGTAATGTTAAAATTTCTAGACTGAGCTTGTGCTTGCTTGGTAAGAGTACTGATTACTGTGAAGCAAAGTTGAGTAAGCAGTTGAGATACAGATCAGCAATGATCTAATGGAATAGCTGATTGTATTAATCCTGTTTGTGTGTTAAATGAAATAAACCATTCTTCATAAGCATATGATGCACTACATTTAACATTATAAATCTTCCTGATTGAGACAAAGCATGGGTGGGAGAACAGAACCACAGTGCGATACCTATGCAGTTGTTTTTTCCAGGATCTATGGGAACAGAGAACCAAATAAGAGGTCACCTGAACATGAAACGGAAGATGCAAGTTTGACTGTGTGCTCCAGGTACTGTGTAAAACCATTTTAATGTTTCCAATCAATAATCAAGAACCTGCCCATCTCCTGGAATCCAAAGGTCTGGCAAGGATTAGCGAGAATCACAAGGTTTTATAGGTATATTAACAGTAAACAGGTTATAAAGAGGAGTGGTGGGATTGATAAGGGGTCAAAATGGAGAACTGTTGGTGAAGGAAAAGATAAGATTGAGGTTTGAAATGAGTATTTTCTGCTGTTCATCAAGAAAGTGGGCTTTAATGACTCTAGAGTGAAAAAGATTTCTGGGATATTTGATAACAGAATATTAAATAAAATGGAGCAGTATATATGTAAAAGGAGAAGTCACCCAGTCAAGATGAGGTTTGGTTTACACTATTTCGAGATGTAAAGGTGGAAATTGGAAAGTTGCTGATAGATGTAGACCTGATTCCCAAAGACAGAATGATGGCAAATGTTTTACCCTGTTCTTTTTATTCACATTGGAATATGGAATTTGCTGACTGGGCCAGTATTAATTGCCCATTCCTAGTTGCCCTTGTGAAGATGATGGTGAGCTGCTGTATTGAACAGCTGCAGACCATGTAATGTTGGTCAACCCAGAATGGTTTTCCAGGATTTTAACCCAGTGACACTGATGGTACAGTGATACATAACCAAGTCAGGGTGGTGAGTCACTTGAAGGGAAACTTGCAGATGATGGTTTGATTAGATTAGATTAGATTACTTACAGTGTGGAAACAAGTTCACACCGACCCGCCGAAGCGCAACCCACCCATTCCCCTACATTTACCCCTTTTACCTAACACTACGGGCAATTTAGCATGGCCAATTCACCTGACCTGCACATCTTTGGACTGTGGGAGGAAACCGGAGCACCCGGAGGAAACCCACGCAGACACGGGGAGAATGTGCAAACTCCACACAGTCAGTCGCCTGAGTTGGGAATTGAACCTGGGTCTCTGGCGCTGTGAGGCAGCAGTGCTAACCACTGTGCCACCGTGCTGCCCATTATACATGGTGTTCCCATGTATCTGCAGATTTTGTCATTCGAGATGGTAGAGGTTGTGGGTTTGGAAGGTGCTGTCCAATGAGCATTGGAAAATTTCTGCATTGTATTTTGTAAATAGTACATGCTAATGCTATTGAGCATCAGTAGTGGCAGGAATAAATGTTTATGGATGTGGTACCAATCAAATGGATTGCATTGTCCTGGATGGTGTCGAGCTTCTTGAGTGTTGTTGGAGCTGCCACTCAACATGCAAGTGGAGAGTATTTCATCACACTCCTAAATTGCATTTTGTAGATGGTAGACAGGCTTAGGGGAGTCAGGAGGTGAGTTACTCACTGCAGGACTCCTGGATTCTAAACTGTTCTTGGAAGGAATCCAATTGAGTTTTTGATCAATGGTAACCCCTAGAATGTTGGTAATCGGGAATTCAGTGATCATAACATCACTGAAGATCAATAGA
>NW_025183927.1:0-2701 GCF_004010195.1 Chiloscyllium plagiosum | reverse complement strand
AGATGTTGGAGATCAGAGTCGAAAGGTGTGGTGCTGGAAAAGCACAGCCGGTCAGGTGGCATCTGAGGAGCAGGAGAGGCGATGTTTCAAGCATAAGCTCTTCATCAGTATTCCTTTTTGACTCATGCTGAACAGAATCCCAAACTAAACTCATCCCACCTGCTTGCTCTTGGTTCATATCCCTCCAAACCTTTCCTATTCATGTACTTAACAAATGTCTTTTAAACATTGTAACTGTGCCCACATCCAACACCTTCTCGGGAAGTTCATTCTCCACTTGAACCAATCTCTGTATGAAAAAGTAGTCCCTCATGTCTTTTTTAAATCTTTCTCCTCTCAGCTTAAAGATATGACTCCTATTCTTGGAATCCCCCATCTGAGTGAAAAGGGAACTACCATTAACTGCTAAGTTCCAGTGAAAAATGTCCCAGCCTACCCAGCCTTTCTTTATAACCCCAACCTTCCGGACCTGGCAGCATCCTGGTAAATCTCATCTGAACCTTCCCCAGCTTAATAATACCCTTCCTATAACTGGGTGACCAGAACGGGACACAGTACTCCAGCTGAGGTCTAACAAGTGCCTTGCACAAGTGTAACATCATCTCCTTGTTCTTGTACTCTGTGCCCCTCTTAATAAAGCTGAGGACACTTTGTGTTTTATTCACTGCTCTCTCCAGCTGTCCTGCCACCTTCAATGATCTGTGCAGCCTCACCCTGCTCCTGCCCCACCCCTTTTTGAAGTGCCCTCCCCCCACCCCCCGGCAACTTTATATTGTCTCTCAATGTCCTTCCCTCCAAAATACATCACCTCCCACTTTCGTGCAAGGAACCTCATCTATCCCACTTCTCCTTGACTCCACCAACTCGCAAATGTCCTTTTGGAGTTCTGCACTGTCATCTTCATCATTTACACTTCTTCCTGGTTTAATGAAATCTGCAAACTTGGAAACTGTCCCCTGCACAGCAAGATCCCGATCCTGACTGAATACCAGGAAAAACAATGATCCCAGCACTGACTCCTGGGAATCTGGGGGAGGAACCTCTCTGCAGTTTTGAGTCACACCAGGCACCCGCTGAACCTAATTAAATCCCCCTGCTGTATGATACCATGTCTGGAAGGACAGGAGCACACACCCTTGGCATTAAAGTGGATTCTGGCGGGGGTGGGTGGGTGGTGAGATAAGGAGTAAGATATTTGTGGTTGAAGATTAATTACACACCACATCACCAGAAGAGAATTAACATGAGGTTTCTGCTATTGATCAAACAACTGACCAAGCTCAGACCCTGAAACTATGTGCCCAGCTGGTTAAACTGGTCCCACCTTTATCTATTTACATGAGGTAATTCACAGCTCCTTCACAATCCCATTTAACAAGGGACACAAAACCAGAGGCTGTGGGATATCATGGTGTTAAACCTAAAGTCTATTTTCTTATTAATTTGGGAGACTGGAGAGTCCAGCATTTCTTGTAGATGGTGGGAAGGCTTTGGGGAGTCAGGAGGTGAGTTACTCACTGCAGGATTCCCAGCCTTTGATCTGCTCTTGTAGTCACTGTGTTCATGTGGCAAGTTCAGTTGAGTTTCTGGTCAATGGTAACCCCCAGGATCTTGTCTCCTGGTTACTGATCTTTTGATTAAGGAGAAAACTTTCTCCTGTTGACCCTGTCAATGCTCAAAACGCTCAAGAAGGTAATCACCATCCAGGGACAAAGCAGTCCCCGCTTGTTGGCACCACATCCACATCCACTCCCTCCACCATCAATGCTCAGTCGCAGCAGTGTGTACCATCTACAAGATGCACTGCAGAGATTCTCCAAAGATCCTCAGACAGCACCTTCCAAACCCATGGCCACTTCCATCTAGAAGGACAAGGAGCAGCAGATACATGGGAACACCACCCCCTGCAAGTTCCTCTTCAAGCCCTCGCCATTCCTTCAGTGTGGCTGGGTCACATTCCCAGAATTCCTTCCTAAAATGCATTGTCGGTTTACCTACAGCACATGGACTGCAGCGGTTCACAAAGGCAGCTCACTGCCATCTTCTCAAGGGGGGCAACTACGGACGGAGTGATAAAACCCAGCGCCCAGTCAGAGACATCCATGTTGCACGAGTGATTGGGGACTTGCTCCTAGTCACTGGAGCACCTCCTCAAGAACACTCTGACCTCAGGAATTTAACAAGGTGGTCCTCAAGGGTAGTAATATCTGGATTACTCCCAGTGCTAGGAGCTAGTGAGGGCAGGAACAGAAGGATAGAGCAGATGAGTGTGTGGCTGAGGATCTGGTGCATGGGAGAAGGGTTCGCATTTTTGGATCATTGGAATCACTTCGGGGGTAGAAGTGACTGATACAAGAAGGATGGATTGAACCTGAATTGGACAGGCACTAATATACTGGTAGGGAGATTTGCTAGAGATAGTCAGGAGGATTTAAACTCATAAGGTGAGGGAGTGGGACTCAGGGAGATAGTGTGGAAAGATATCAGTCTGAGACTGATACGGTTGGGAAAAGGAGCAGTCAAACAGTCAGGGCAGGCAGGAACAAGATAGGACTGATAGATTAAACTGCATTTACTTCACTGCAAGAGGCCGAACAGGGAAAACAGGTGAACTCAAGGTATGGTCAGGAACATGGGACTGGGATATTATAGCAATTAGAGAAATGTGGCTCAGGGATGGACAGGACTGGCAGCTTAATGT
>NW_025183926.1:0-2701 GCF_004010195.1 Chiloscyllium plagiosum | reverse complement strand
TTCCCCTCACACCCCGCTCTCATCATCCAGTTTCCCCTCACACCCCGCTCTCATCATCCAGTTTCCCCTCACACCCCGCTCTCATCATCCAGTTTCCCCTCACACCCCGCTCTCATCATCCAGTTTCCCCTCACACCCCGCTCTCATCATCCAGTTTCCCCTCACACCCCGCTCTCATCATCCAGTTTCCCCTCACACCCCGCTCTCATCATCCAGTTTCCCCTCACACCCCGCTCTCATCATCCAGTTTCCCCTCACACCCCGCTCTCATCATCCAGTTTCCCCTCACACCCCGCTCTCATCATCCAGTTTCCCCTCACACCCCGCTCTCATCATCCAGTTTCCCCTCACACCCCGCTCTCATCATCCAGTTTCCCCTCACACCCCGCTCTCATCATCCAGTTTCCCCTCACACCCCGCTCTCATCATCCAGTTTCCCCTCACACCCTGCTCTCATCATCCAGTTTCCCCTCACACCCCGCTCTCATCATCCAGTTTCCCCTCACACCCCGCTCTGATACTCGGATTCCCCCGCACGCCCCGCTCTGATACGAGGATTTCCCCTCACACCCCGCTCTGAAACGCCAGTTTCCCCTCACGCCCCGCTCTGATACTTGGATTTCCCCTCACACCCACTCTGATACTCGTGTTTCCCTCACACCCCGCTCTGATACTCGGGTTTCCCCTCACACCCCGCTCTGATACTCGGATTTCCCCTCACACCCCGCTCTGATACTCGGGTTTCCCCACACACCCCGCTCTGATACTCGGGTTTCCCCACACGCCCCGCTCTGATACTCGCGTTTCCCTTCACGACCCGATTCTGACTGAAGCAGATATGGGCAACACAGTGTCTCCAGGATAGGTCCAGTGAATGGACAATACGGAGGATTATGATAATAACTGTGCACTCAGGCTCGTCTATATAGCTGTAATGTCCTGATGTAGTGGGTGAATCAGTGGATGAGTGAGTGACTGGGTGAGGTGAATCGGGGTGGGGGGACTGTGAGATCTGTACATGGGTTGTTGGTTGAGGTGAGCAATGAGGTGGGCAGTGAGACGTAAGGGTTGATCAGTGGCTTACATTAGGGATTAGGTTCATCAGTGGTTGAGGGCTCCTTGTCCAAGTGATCTGAGAATCTGTCCCTATTCCTCATACAGAGTCGTGTCTGTCAACAGGCACTGGGGCTGGTCAATCTACTGAAAGCTATTGTTGCTTGTATTCTTTGTAAGCGGCTTTGAAGGAACAGGGTGGCAGTTTGACACTTGAAAGATGGTGAATTCCAGACATGATTTCTGCCACCATATTTATTGCAGGAGCATGTTTATCTCTCTGTGTGTGTATGTATGTCTGTGTGCATATGTATGTGTGTGTATGTGTATGTGGATGTGTGTGCGCTCGCCACGTATGGATACGTGCATGTGTTTGAGGCACAGTCTACATTAGAAAGAGCAGCAGCAGCAGTTTCACTGGGCGTTATTGGGCATGTTAACAATCTCATTTCCCAATTCTGCTATTCAAAACAATGTGGGCGTTCAATGTCAGCATTGGCATAATGCCAGTGTGCTGTATTTACTTTCAGATTGGCATAAACAGTATTGAGGTAACACTGTCAAACATCCATGCAGCTACCAACGCAACATTACATAAAGGCCTTGTACAGCAGGAGCCCTCAAGCTCCAGAGAGCAATAACCTACAATCGCACAAAGCCCTCACTCTATTTGGCTGGAGAGTCCTCCTGGCACCTTCTCCTCATCACACTGGTGAAGCAAATCGACAATGAAAGAATGGATGTTGATCCTACGTCATCGGGGTCAGTGAGACTTTAACCACCAGATGCATTGAGCTTTAGTTCACTGAGAAAACCAAGATGACCGGCTTAAAGGTGCACCCCCCAGGATTCAGAGTATGGTTTCACTTCATCTCTCCACCACTCCTTGTCCCCCACTCAAAGCCACCTCTCTCCCTGTGCAATATCCCTGGGCTGCCATTGACAAATACAGTGACTGCCTTCCTTCAGGCAGCTTGTGGGCATTCCTGGGATTGGGAATGTACTGGGAGAATATGGGGTGCAGTCATCACAACAACGATGCTTAATGTGGTCTAGCCAATCAAAAGTGACCAAACCAGTCAAGCCCCAGATTCACACACGAGTCTGAATTGGATCAGTTTATTTTCATTAGATATGGCATTATTTGCTAACAACTCTTCTCAATATTTGTATTATCTCATTCGATAGTTTTATTCATTCAATATTATTTCCTTTATTGTATTTGGACTCCTATTAGCAATTCAGTCAGTGAGAATCTGTCAGAAGGAAGCTGAAGTCTGCTCCAGGTTCATGCTCAGTGGCTTTCTCTCCCCTAGGGAATGAGAACACAATTGCAGTCAATGCCCCAACAGTCACTTGTACTTTCACACACTATTTACAAAACTAGATTACCTGCTTGTTGTAACATGGCTGTTTGTGGAAGCTTGCTGTGTGTCAATTGGCCATTGCATGTCTTAGATGGCAATGACAATGCCATATATTTCATTGTCTCAAAGTGCTTTAGGCGTCCATAAGATCATAGGATTGAGGAGTAGATTTAGGCCATTAACCCATCAAGTCTGATCCACCATTCAACCATGGCTAATATGTTTCTCAACCTCATTCTTCTGCCCTTTCCATGTAACCCTGGAACCCTTTCCTAATCCAT
>NW_025183925.1:0-2700 GCF_004010195.1 Chiloscyllium plagiosum | reverse complement strand
TAACATTGTCAGAAGTAAGGGTTTGGTTCAAGAAATTTCAGACAGCGGCAGCTCAGCCAAAATTACAGGTTAGCTCACGTAAAGTCCTTTAAACTTGCGTCTTACAGGAGTTCAGACGGCAATTAGAGCAGTTGCGTGTTCTTCCTGTTGAATGTAGGAACTCAGGGAGACTGCCACTATCCCTGATGACTACATGCATTTGAGGTTCACCCATCTGCAGCTCCTGGGAGAACGTTTTCGAGAGGTGGAGCTGGATGCATTCAGGATCATTCGAGATGCCGATCACTTCATAGATAAGAGATTTAGTGAGGTGATCACAGCCACGTCCCTCCTTTTGTAATGACTGTGGTACCCCAGTCCCACATACCAATTCATGCCCTGCATTCATCAGCCTTTCCTATCAGCCCTCTTGCATTGAAATAGATGCAATTTAATCCACCAGGTGTTCCTTGCTACCTGTCGTGTTCCAGGCAGAGAGTAGCTGGGTGACCACCATGAAAGGGAAAGGGAGAAGGCAGAGTGAAGGAATCCCTTGTGACCATTCCCCTCAAAAACAAGTAAATTTGTTTCAGATAATGTTAGGAGGATGACTATTCAGGAGAAAGCAGCGGTAGCAAGGTCGGTTTGCACGAAAACTGGCTCTGGGGCACGGCAGGAAAGTGTAAAAGTAAGGGGGTTTGCTTAGAGATAGGCGACTCTATAGTTATGGGGGCAGACAGGAAATGTTGTGGTCGCAAATGGGAATCCACCATGGTGTGTTGCCTTCCAGGTGCCAGGGTACCCGTTATCTACAAGTAGCTGCACAACGTCCTCGGAGGGTGTGGGTGTGGGTGTTGGGCGTCAGCAGCCAGACCCCATTGCACATGTGGTATAAATGACATAGATAGAAATATCGATGAGGTCCTGTGGAGTTACTGCAGAGGGCGAGGGAAGTCGTTAAAAATACAGGACCATGACAATGATAGTGCAAGATTATTTCCAGTGTCACGTGCTAGTGAGGACATGAACAGGAGGATATGGCAGATCAATGCGTAGCTGAAGAATCAGTGCAGTGTGCAGGGATTCAGATTTTTAGATAACTGGGATCTCTTCTGCGGCAGAGCTGACCTATTCAAGACGGACGGTTTGTACCTGGATTGGAGGGAGGGGCCATATCATCGCACCGAGGTTTGGCAGTGCTGCAAAGCAGGGTTAAAACTATAATTGGTAGGAGAAGTGGGATCCCGAACAGCTGGGAAGCAAGTCCGAGGCAAGAAGGAGACATAGGAATCAAAAAATAGTAATTTGGACATACAGGTCAGGCTGGAACACAACAGTGAGCAAGGAATGCCTGTTGGATTAAATTGGTTCTGTTTCAAAGGCTGACAGGTAAGGCCGGTAAACTCAGAGCGTGGACAGATACATTAGAGAGGGATATCATGGCCATTACAGGAAAATGGCTAAGGGAGAGATAGGACTGACAACTTAATGAACCAGCGTACAGGTGCTTAAGGAGGGCCAGACGTCTAGGAAGGAGCGGAGGATGTGTTGCATGTTTGGTTAAGGTGATCATCACAGCAGTGATCAGGGATAAAATAAGCCAAGGTTCATCCAGTGAGGCTTTGTGGGTGGAGCTAAGAAATAAGTAGGGGATGGTGACGTTATCAGGTTTGTACTGTAGGTCCCCCAATGGACACCTGGAATTAATTAAATAAATATGCAGGGTGAGAGGGGACACGTGCAGGGACAATAGGGTTCATAATTTCCCTAAAAGAACATTAGATGGAGTAATTATTTGTTCTCTGTTAGACCTGAAAAGTATTGCGAGATTTTACTTGAAACAGTGACATTTTGAATGGTCTTGGCTTCTCGAGCTTTCACAGATTACGACGCTGATTAAATCATTTCTGTGTTTCTGGTTTAAATCAGGGGGATAGGGGCGGGAGTGCTTGGGGCTAACCCCATGTCTTAACTTGGGTCTCGGTGATGGAAATTATTCCAGAAAGTTTAGAAATAAAGAAAAAGAACATATTTTTAGATTTAACTAAGAAGTTAGATTTGTGTTCAACTAAAGACCAAGTAAAGTTGAAATTGTAAGTAAGTTAGACAAACAATTATGTGTGTCAGAGAAAGAGACACGTGCAGTAGAGCTAGAACAAAAACATAAATTACAATTGAGGAAAATGGAGTTAGAAGACAAACAAAGAGAAAGAGAGGGAGAGAGATAGAGAAAAAAGAGACAAAGAGAGGAAAAAGACGGGGAGAGAATTGGCTCGTGGTTGGGCAGAGAGAGAGAAGAAAGGGAGAAATAACGAGAAAGAGAACTCGAACTTGAGAAGTTGCAACTTAGTCAGCAAAGTCAAGTTAATCAGTTGATGATTATAGGATGGTCTTCATATTTACAAATCGCTTCGCTAATCTCTATGCCACACTCCTCACCCATTCCTCCAGTTTCCCCCACCCGAAACATCCCCTGCAACTGGAATAGATGCATCACCTATCAGCACACCACTCCCCTCACCTCCTTACAGAGTTCTCCGTGTCTATCCAGGTGAGACAGAGTTTCACCTGTCTCTCTTCTATCCTACTTTACTGCATCCTGCGCTCCTGATACGATCTTCTCAGGACCCATTTCAATCCCCCTTTCCAATCCCTTTCTCACATTACCATCCTTGGGTTCCTGTGTTTCCACGGTGAGTCAGATCGCAAATTGGAGGAACA
>NW_025183924.1:1596-2700 GCF_004010195.1 Chiloscyllium plagiosum | reverse complement strand
ATGGTAGGCTACTACAAAAAATACGGAGGTATGACATTGAGGGGGCGTTGGAGGTTTGGATTAGGAATTGGCTGGCTGGAAGAAGACAGAGGGTAGTAGTTGATTGTAAAAGTTCATCTTGGAGTGCTGTTACTAGCGGTGTTCCGCGAGGATCTGTTTGGGACCATTGCTGTTTGTCATTTTTATAAATGACCTGGAGGAGAGTCTAGAAGGATGGGTGAGCAAGTTTGCGGATGATACGAAAGTCGGTGGAGTTGTTGACAGTGAGGAAGGATGTGTCAGGTTACAGCGGGATATAGATAGGCTGCAGAGCTGGTCGGATACTTGGTAGTGTGGATGAGGCATCTTGGTGTCCATGAACACAGATCTTTGAAAGTTGCCACTCAGGTAAATGGTGCTGCGAAGAAGGCATATGGTGTACTGGCTTTTATTGGTAGAGGAATTGTGTTCCGGAGTCCTGAGGTCATGTTGCAGTTGTATAAGACTCTGGTGCGCCGCATCGGGAGTATTGTTTGCAGTTTTGGTCGCCATACTATAGGAATGATGTGGAGGCACTGGAACGGGTGCAGAGGAGGTTTACCAGGATGTTGCCTGGTATGGTAGGAAGATCGTATGAGGAAAGGCTGAGGCACTTGGGGCTGTTTTCATTGGAGAAAAGAAGCTTTACGGGTGACTTGATAGAGGTGTACAAGATGATTAGGGGTTTAGATAGGGTTGACCGTGAGAACCTTTTTCCACATATGTAGTCAGCTATTACGAGGGGGCATAGCTTTAAATTAAGGGGTGGTAGGTATAGGACAGATGTTAGGGGTAGATTCTTTACTCAGCGAGTCGTGAGTTCATGGAATGCCCTGCCAGTAGCAGTGGTGGACTCTCCCTCTTTATGGGCATTTAAGCGGGCATTGGATAGGCATATGGAGGATAGTGGACGAGTGTAGGTTAGGTGGGCTTGGATCGGCGCAACATCGAGGGCCAAAGAGCCTGTACTGTGCTGTATCCTTCTATTTGACAAGGTGGTGCACAAAGGACTGAAATGGAAGGTTCGATCCCAGGGCTTAAGTGTAGCGTATTGAATTTGATAGAGATCTGGCTGAATAACAGAAA
>NW_025183924.1:0-1487 GCF_004010195.1 Chiloscyllium plagiosum | reverse complement strand
TGCATAAAGGACTGAAATGGAAGGTTCGATCCCAGGGCTTAAGTGTAGCGTATTGAATTTGATAGAGAACTGGCTGACTAACAGAAAGCAAAGCATTGGGTTCAATGGTATTTCTCTGGCCAAGTGAAACTAGTGAGGTGCGGCAGCGTTCAGTTTTCAGACCTCAATTGTTTGCAATCTCTCAAATGAGCTGGAAGGAAAGGCTGACTGCAGTAACTAAATTCACAGATGGTATTAAACTAGGTGGTAAAACAGGCTGCAACGAGGATCTAAAGAGTTTACAGATGAATACTGATAGGTTTGGAAAATGGGGCAGATTGCTATATCTGGCTGATGGTGTTTAATGTGGATAAGTGCGTACTTGAATTTCCTACCACCAGTCTTAATATCTATCTTCTTGTGTTGCTCCAGTTCTTCGGATTTTATTCATCGTTGGTGGCTGGGGTAACAGGAATCGAGTGGTTAGGTTGAGCGAGATGCAGGTTGCTCTTTGTGTGGGGAACATGACATTAATGTGGAGAAAATATCGCAGTCAGGCCTTGTTATTTACCACAGCAGGCCTGCCAACCAGATGGCCTATCCCTGTTCTTAATAAACCAAATTACACTGTTGCAGTCAGACGGACAATCCATAATTAATATGCCCATTTCAAAATGGCCATTTAGATCGGAAATAAAGATTTGGCAAATCTTTTTAGATTTAATGGCTATTTGAAACTACAGTCCGAGAAGTGGGTGACGGGACAACAAAACACTTTGGCATTGTTGCAACTTTATAGTTTAGATATTGAGTAAAATATTACATTATCAACATTGTTGGAAAGTGTCCATTAACTACGTCTTATGAACAATATTTTGAATGTTTCATGGGAGAATACACGCATTGAAATGGTTAGAAAAGGAAAATGTGAAGAGTATATAAGTATTTAAAGAGGTCTGGGCATTTTAAGGGAACGGGTAAATATTGGTCTTTGGATCGTAGTTGGGAAAATGTACCTGTGTTTGTGAACGTTGGCGAGTTGAATGGAAAAACAGTGTACTTTTCGGGAGGCAATATAAATCTTGAAATATTTTAAAACCAAACACATTTAGAAATAGAAAAGTTTTTTCTACAGTTTACACATTAATGATGAGACCAGTTTCACTTTATAAGTGTGTCTCCTTATTATTGAGTCTTCGAGTAAGGGGAAAAGCTGCTCTCTTTCACCCTGTCCATACCCCTTATGCTGTTAAACACCTCCATCAGGAGCACCCCGATCTTTCTTTGGTTAAAAGTAAAATGCAGTAAATTGAGACTCCCATCAGTTTGAGCACTCTTTTGTCTTGTTACTTCTGAAATGTATCACATTTATCAGTGTAAAATTTCATCAGCGATTGATCTGGCCATCTGGACAACAGGTTTATACCCTCCTGCACCCTCACACGTTCTTCCTGACTGTGAATCACCATCTCATTTTTGTGTCATCCACAACATTATTTATCACTTCC
>NW_025183923.1:0-2700 GCF_004010195.1 Chiloscyllium plagiosum | reverse complement strand
TTCTCTATAATACACACAGGGACTGCTATTCTCGAAAATATTCACAGGGACTGGTATTCTCTGTAATACACACCGGAACCGCTATTCTCTACATTACACACATGGAATGCTATTTCTATAATATACACAGGGACTGCTAATCTCTACAATACACACAGGGGCTGCTATTCTCTATAATACATACAGGGACTGCAATTCTGTATAATATATACAAGGGCTGGTATTCTCTATAATACACACAGGGACTACTATTCTCTATAATACACGCAGGGACTACTATTCTCTTTAATACACACAGGGACTGCAATTCTCTATAATATACACAGGGACTGCTGTTCTCTGTAATACACACAGGGACAGTTATTCTTAGAATATACACAGGGACTGCTATTCTCTATAATATACACAGGGACTGCTATTCTCTGTAATACACACAGGCACTGTTATTCTCTATAATATACTCCGGGACTGTATTCTCTATAATATACACAGGGACTGCTATTCTCTATAATATACACAGGGACTGCTATTCTCTGTAATACACACAGGGACTGCTATTCTCTATAATACATACTGGGACTGTTATTCTTATAATATACACAGGGGCTGCTATTCTCTATAATATACACAGGGACTGCTATTCTCTCTAATACACACAGGGACTACTATTCTCTATAATACACACAGGGACTGCTATTCTCTATAATAGACACTGGGACTGCTATTCTCTAAAATACACACAGGGACTGCTATTCTCTGTAAAAGACACTGGGACTGCTATTCTCTATAATACACACAGGGACTACTATTCTCTATAATACACGCTGGGACCAGTATTCTCTATAATACACACAGGGACTGCTGTTCTCTATAATATACACAGGGACTACTATTCTCTATAATACACACAGGGACTGCTATTCTCTATAATATGCACAGGGACTGCTATTCTCAATAATACACACAGGGACTGTTATTCTTATAATATACACAGGGACTGCTATTCTCTTTCATATACACATGACTGCTATTCTCTGTAATACACACAGGCACTGCTATTCTCTATAATATACTCCGGGACTGTATTCTCTATAATATACACATGGACTGCTATTCTCTATAATATGCACAGGGACTGCTATTCTCTGTAATACACACAGGCACTGCTATTCTCTATAATACACACAGGGACTGCTATTCTCTATAATACACGCAGGGACTGCTATTCTCTATAATAGACACTGGGACTGCTATTCTCTGTAATACACACAGGCACTGCTATTCTCTATAATACACACAGGGACTGCTATTCTCTATAATACACACAGGGACTGCTATTCTCTATAATACACACACGGACTACTATTCTCTATAATACACGCAGGGACTGCTATTCTGTATAATAGACACTAGGACTGCTATTCTCTATAATACACACAGGGACTGCTATTCTCTATAAAAGACACTGGGACTGCTATTCTCTATAATAAACACAGGGTCTACTATTCTCTATAATACACGCAGGGACCAGTATTCTCCATAATACACATAGGGACTGCTATTCTCTATAATATACACAGGGACTGCTATTCTCGATAATACACACAGGGGCTGCTATTCTCTTTAATACAGACAGGGACTATTATTGTGTATAATACACACAGGGACTGCTATTCTCTGTAACATACACAGGGACTGGTATTCTCTAAAATATACACAGAGACTGCTCTTCTCTATAATGTAGACAGGGACTGTTATTCTCTATAATATGCACAGGGACTGGTATTCTCTATACTATACACAGGGACTGCGATTCTCTATAATACACACACAGGGACTGCTATTCTCTGTAATATACACAGGGACTGCTATTCTCTATAATAAACACAGGGACTGCTACTCTCTGCAATACACACATGGACTGCTATTCTCGATAATACACACAGGGACTGGTATTCTCTATAATACACACAGGGACTGCTATTCTTTGTAATATACATAGTGACTGCATTCTCTTTCATACACACAGGGACTGCTATTCTCTATAAGATACACAGGGACTGGTATTCTCGAAAATATACACAGGGACTGGTATTCTCTGTAATACACACAGGGACTGCTATTCTCTATAATATCCACAGGGACTGCTATTCTTTATAATATACACAGGGACTGCTATTCTCGATAATATACACAGCGAATGCTATTTTCTTTAATACACGCAGGGACCGATAATCTCTATAATATACACAGGGACCGCTTTTCTCTGTAATACGCACAGGGACTGCTATTCTCTACATTACACACATGGACTGTTATTCTCTATAATAGACACAGGGACTGCTAATCTCTATAATACACACAGGGGCTGCTATTCTCTATAATACATACAGGGACTGCTATTCTCTATAATATATACAAGGGCTGGTATTCTCTATAATACACACAGCGACGACTATTCTCGATAATACACGCAGGGACTACTATTCTCTATAATACACACAGGGACTGCTATTCTCTATAATATACACAGGGACTGCTCTTCTCTATAATACACACAGGGACTGTTATTCTTATAATATACACAGGGGCTGCTATTCTCTATAATATACACAGGGGCTGCTATTCTCTATAATATATACAGGGACTGCTATTCTCTGTAATACTCACAGGCACTGCTATTCTCTATAATACACGCAG
>NW_025183922.1:0-2700 GCF_004010195.1 Chiloscyllium plagiosum | reverse complement strand
CCAAGACAGAAATTGACATGTGCAGAAATTAAAGGAGGGAACGTGTTGCTGTGACTGTCATGAGGTCAGCCAGCAGGAAGTCAGAGAATAGGAGCCACAGGCTGAAGCCCGGAATGGGAGCAGAGCGAGCACGTGCCGAATCTCGGAAGTGGAGCTTGGCGTCGGAGCAGTGCGAGCCCAGGCTGGCCAGGGGCACGAGTTCCAGAGGTGGATTGTGGGCTGGAGCCTGGTGTGTGGAAGCAGCGAGGCCTCGTGCTCTGACGTCCGGAAGGTATGGACTCAGTGAAAAACAACTTGAACGTGAGCATTTTTAAAGATACTCTTTATTATCATTCTCGACTTTTTAAACTTTGTATTTCCATGCTTCTCTTTTTTAAAATATTTTAATTCTGTAACAACGCTTAAACTATCTGAACCGAGGTACCCTGTACCTAAGATGATACCAAGAGATATTACAAAGCTTTCACTGTACTCACTGTCAAAGGCTATGTCTTTGTAAATAATGGGTGACTGGTGGTGGGATGCCAGACTCTAAAGGGTTATTTCACATGTGGGGCAGTGATATCATTCCTATCTCTGAGACAGGGGACCTGGGTTCAGCCCCACCTACTCATCAGCTATATCACAATATCTCTGAACATGTTGATCAGAAAATAGGTGGAAATTTTAAAATCTACATCAAAGCTGAAAAGGCCCAGAATCCATGGGGTTTCCCATCATACTGACTGCACAGCGGTAGGAAGTGGGCTGTAGTTTAGATTCCTGGGTCACTGGGATGAGCTGTGGAAGAGATGGTACCTGTACAAGCCTAATGGGTTGAATCTGACCAGGGCTGGGACTGAGTTCCTTGTGCAGCGTTTTGTTGGTGTTGGGTTTTAAACTGACTCAATAGCAGTGGGGCAGCCAGGAGAGAATATTGGCACCAGAGTGCAGGAAACTGAGAGAGGTAGATAGCCCGAAAATAGAGAAGATTAAGTTAACAGGTGGTGTCGGAGAAAAGGAGCAGATATGGAAATCCACAACAGCATCGCTCTACATGTATGAGAAAACAGTGAGTCAATGGTCAATTGGCGAGTTACGGTCAATTGGGGAGTTACGGTCAATTGGGGTGTTACGGTCATAGATCGCCACATGGGAACAGGAATACTGCAGCAATAACAGAGAGCTGGCTGGAGAAACAGGAGGTCTAAGTGTGAAATATAGGAGGTGACAAAGCATTCAGAAAAGATGGGAAAGGAAGAAAGGTAGAGCAATGGGGTTTTTGATTAGGAGAGCATTGCAGCACTGGAGAAAGAGGACATTTTAGAATGTTCAAGGACACAACTGATTTGCCGATGGGAAGGAATGAGAAGGGTGCAATAACAGTTACAGAGAGGTGTAAATGCCACCAGCACAATTATACTGGGGGTGGGGGGCTTTAACTCCATTGTCTTCTCAGGAATAGTGTCAATTTAAGGAACACAGAAGGCAAGCTGTCCGAGATTGTGTTCATAAAAATTTCCCACATCACCATACGTCTAACACAACAAGAAAGGAGGTTTTTACAGCGCTGGAGAGGCCTACTCATTAAGTATATTCAAGATTGTGATAAACACTGCTTTTGAATCAGTGCAGAAATCAAGGGATTTGGGGATGATGCAGGAAAATGGTGTTGAGAATTATGAAATCATCCATTATTTCATTCAACGGCGGAGCAGACTTGATTGGCCAAATATCCGACCCCTGCACCGACACTGTACAGCAGTACGGTCATAGAGGCGCCTGTTTTCAGTGTAAAAGCGAACCTGAAACACAGGCCAGCAAGGAAAACCCAAACTCTTAATGAATCCAATAACAGTGCAGGCTGCATGTTACTCAAATCAGGAAGACCCCAAGTTGCAGCTTTGACAGGGCTCAGACACATAGGAAATATTGTAATGAGTCACATATCAACAAAATATTGCAGATGCTGGAAATCTGGAACAAAAACAGAAAATGCTGATCTGAAACTCAATTCTTTTGAACAAGAGTCATATGGGACTCAAAGCATTAACTTTGTTTCTCTCTCCAAAGAAGCAGACAGACCTGTTCATTTTTCCATGCATTTCCTGTTTGTGTTTTGAATATTTCCACGTCTTTGTACTTAACGTTTGCTGGAAACTATTTACCTTGTTGTTGAAGTCGTCCAGTGCCTCATTCAAAGTGGCTCTGTTAAGTTTCTGAACAAACACAGTCAGTGCCATTTCATCTGACCTGTTCAGAGCCTTTGGACCAACAAAGCACTCAAATATACTTGTCAAGGCATCACTATTTAAACCTGAACGCAGCAGATCAGTCTGAAAAGAAACACATTAAAAGTAAAGCTTTTATTCATTGTATTTATGATGTTTTACACATACATATAGATATTAATTCACGGCATGTGAGTGTCGCAGGACTTGCCAGCATTTATTGCTCATCCCTAATTGCTAAGAGTTGAGAGTCAACTACTTTGCTGTGGGACTGGAGTCACATGTAGTCCAGACCAGATCAGGATGGCACATGTCCTTCCCAAAAGCACTGCACTGACCAGATGGGGTTCTAAAGACCAATATATCCCAGTGCAAGGGTTGAGATGTTAAGAGAGAGGTGACAACGTAGAATTGGATGTCATCAGGGAACATGGGTGTAAACAGTGTGCAAATCAAATCATTCAATTCAACAAGTCATCAATGTCATCAT
>NW_025183921.1:1563-2700 GCF_004010195.1 Chiloscyllium plagiosum | reverse complement strand
CTGGGTCACTGAATGTATTTACAGACTGATTGGATTGGGTTTTGACATATCAGCGAGTTGAGTTACAAGGGGTTAGCAGGAAAATGAGGTTGATCCCTGAAGTAGATCAGCCATGTTCTTATTAAATAACAGTGCAGGATTAAGGGGCTGAATAGCCTGCTCCTGTTTCTATTTCTTACATTCTTACGTTATTCTTCTGGAACGTAACTGGTTATTTTCCTGAAAATGGTGTTACACAATGTTGCATTAAGGGAGAGCAGAGGATTTCTTTGAGCTAACGCTGGATGCCGGTACAGGACTCTATTCACAGCGAATCTGGATGTGTAACATGACTCACATCTGGAGCAGAAGTTACAGAGACGGGAAGCCTGAAAAGAGGGATTGGGGTGCGGGTCAATTCCTGGCTCAGCCTGGATTTTCCAATTACATTTTCCAAACTACAACTAACCATCGGGGTGGCCTCGATCTGCCCGTGTGTAGCAAGTCCGAAGGACTGAATGGAACATCAGAACATACGGCTGAGGGACACGAATGGGACATTCGGCCCTTTGACACTACTCAACCAGTTAATAAGGTCGTGGCTCATCTCATTGTCGTCCCAGCTGCACTTTTCTTTCCAAGCACCATTATCCCTGATTCAACTTTCTATGGACAATCAGATGAAGCCAGCCTCGATATAATATAAAGTTTCAGCCATCCCATACTTCTGGGAAGGATAATTCCTACGTGAATAAATTTCCACTTTGTGAATTTCTCCTCACGCCGGTTCTGACTGAGTTTGGAGAGTTTAAATGTGACCAGGTTGGTGATATGGCCGATGATAAAAGTCTTAGACTGGGTCAGGTTCAGTGATAAGAACAAGTCAAAAAGATTTCTTTAGTCAGACACAAGTAACTAATATAACTAACGGAGGAGCAGGGTGGATCTGTGTTTCACACTGCTGCCTCACATTACCAAGGAGCTGGGTTCAATTCCAACCTCGGGGGTCCTGTATGTGGAGTTTGAACATTCTCCCCATGTCTGTGTGGGTTTCCTCCCAGTGTTCCAGTTTCCTTCCACAGTCCAAAAATGTGCAGCCTAGAGTGGATTGGCCATGCTAATTAGCCCATAGTGCCCAGGGAAGTGTATGTTAGGTGA
>NW_025183921.1:0-1333 GCF_004010195.1 Chiloscyllium plagiosum | reverse complement strand
TGAGTAACCATAATATAAGGCCTTCATCCCTGGAATTCATGAAGTGAAACATCTATGAACTGCTTCCAATGTAATTATATCCAATCTCAGGGAAGTAGACAAAAAATAACCTCACACCCCAGGTGAGGTTTTTTTTGTTTTCTCAGTGCTATACGTTTTTTGGAACTCTCTTCCCCGCAGACCATTGGAGGCAGAGTTTTTGAATATTTTTGAGGCACAGACAGAAGGTTCATAAGTAGCAACAGTGTCAAGGATTATCAAGGAATGAGCTGGAATGTGCAGCATGGGGAAATGTTGATAGTGGTACAAAATGACACTGCTTCAGAACATCCGGCAAAACGAAATGGTAATCTATAAAACATTTTAAAATGCTACCAGCGATAGAACAGAGTTCCAAAGGACCATAAAGCTGCTCTGTCATTAGAGAGAGACCACTTATGGTCGTTTAAGCTGAGGGCCACCACACCTCGGCTGATGGATTGAGGGGGAGACAGTGTCCCAATCAAGGTAACCTCTCTCAGTGTGATGAATTGATCCGGGGCTTTTGGCCTCCATCTTCATCGCAAACCAGCCGTCCAGCCAACTCAGTGGAAGACAGTGTAACTCTTACAGACTGAAACAGTCACAGGCAAAGGGCAAGAGAAACTTTCTTATCAAGGAAAAAGGTACAATTCAGATAACGTTTAAAATAACGACTGAAAATTCTACCACAGCCGATGACTGAACATAAAGTCGAATGACAAAAATTGGAATAAAATTTCACTGATGGAAAAAAAACAATCAGGATTCGATGAATATTTCACTGATAGCCCTTGGTAAAGAAAGTTAATATTATTGCCGGGTCTGGACTAAAGGCGACTTCTGTTCCACCATAAAATGGTTGGCTCCATGTCGTCTTGACAAATGGCCTCAGAGTCAAGGGCAATGAGGATAGACAACACATGCTGCCCTTGCCAGTGATACTGACATACCATGAAACAACAACATTAAAGGTGAAATAAACCAAGGAACTGTGAATAATGGAGACTGAAATAAAATTCTCCAGTGTCGAGAGAGAGAGAGAGAGAGGTAAAGAAAACAAAAGGATTGCTGATGATGGAATGGAAAGAAAATAGAATGACAAGTTATTCTAACATTCCTGACTTTCTCATATTCCCGAATATCACGTCCATTTCGGTATGACCCTGATTAAAGTGAGTCATGTTCCCTCTGTCTCTCTTCTCTGAGTGTGATAATCTATTCCATTGGCAATACTGGTGCTGTCCTTACAGTTGCTGAGATACAGAAGAAGGAAATGTTCCAGAGTCTGCTGCTTCTTTGGAGAGAGGAACTG
>NW_025183920.1:0-2700 GCF_004010195.1 Chiloscyllium plagiosum | reverse complement strand
TTCACCCTGTGAAAATGTCACCCTGATTGTGATGAGACAGAAATCACAGTCACACGTGCATGTAATTTATTGCAAATACTTCATGCATTCAAATTAAGAAACAGCAAATTACTTTTTTTATCACAATTTCTGTCACAAACCTATTTGCTGATGTACAATTTCAGTTAAATGCAGTCCCTTCCTGTTTCTTTCTGTTTGTCTTTAGCCACATCCCATGGTGTTCCAATATTTCAACCTTTCTCTTTGCACTTGGGAATTTCCTTTCCCCCTTGCCGTATCCCTCCTCCTCTGTGTCAGGTTAAAGCAATCTGCATAATCCTGGTCATATGATTGACAAGGACATTTGCCCTAGCAAAGTACCAGTGGAGCTCATTCCAATATAATGGTTGACTCCTCCTTGAGTCATGGTAGCAGTTCCCACTGCATCAGAACCACGTCTTCTGACACCATTGTGTAATACTGGCAACTTTCTGTACTCTGGTGATATCACTCAGTCTCTCTCCATGTGGTACCCCTTGCTGCGTGGGTCTATTTGCTGCCTCTGTCAGCATTTCTCCCTCTTACAGCTCGTCTGATATCCTGAGTCAACAGAATTGTCCACTCCAGAGAGATGCAGCAGCGCAGGCCAGGGACGGAGACTGGGATTTTCGTGATCTCTGGTGGACTCTGTGCCACTCTGCACAAATTATCCTCACTGCATCAGTCTAATTTCCCATTCTGTCTATTTCTCGGCCTGCTGCAGGTAATCAGGATATTCCTAATTCCTGTCTCATCCATCACCTCATTCTCGACGCTTGGTCAGATAGAGACAGATGGAGAGGGAGATCTGGAGCGTTCAGGAAATCCTGCAGCTCGTAAGATCACTCGCAGTAAACAGCACAGGGAGGAGTTCGTGGCCTTCTGTATTCTGACCCGGAAGACAGGACATAGATGCAGAACTCGGCAAGGAACAGCAACATTCTAGGCTTCATTCCCAACATCTTGTGAGGGTCCTGCTCTCACCTCTGCTGTATTGGGCCTCCTTGAGACAGCACAGGCGATCGCAGGCATCAATCCTGGCCCATGCTGTATTAGTTATCTCTGTAATATTCTCCAGTCCCGATAATCCTTCGTCTGTTTGGAATCGCATCTAGTCCACACCATTCTCTCTGTCACTGTCAGGTTCCCTAACCCCTAACGCCCTAATCCCTCACCTTCTCCAGTAGATACTAATTTCCTTCATCCCTGCAAACCCCCGACAGTTCTGTCTATCCCTGAAAGCTCCTCCTACCAATACCACCCTCCATATCAATGTATTTGTCTTTAACCTTGCCATCGGTCCCTACCTAAGTAATCTTCTCCAGATCCGACAACCCTTCCTTAGCTGGAAAAAGATTTGTAATCTCCTTATCTTTCTCCAATTCTTCGATCTGAATTGTTTTAAATTTCACCCTCGTTCCCGACCCCACACCCATCCTGACCATAGGAACCTCTTTCAGTTTGTGCAACCCTCCCCATCTGTGTAACTGTCTCCAACCCAGCAACCTGGCATTCTCCATTGCCTTCTTATCTCTGTAGTCTCCAGAACCTAAAAACCGCCTTGTATCTGTAAACATCTTCTGTCACAGCAACCTTCCATATCTCTGTTAGTATATACAATACTATCCTACTGAAACACACTCCTGTCTGCACAGCTCAGTCTGCCCTCCTCTCCCTACATCCATCCCTATCCCTATCTCCAGAATATAATCCAGCTCCATCTATCACTGTAAATTCCTCCAATCCTCAAACCCCTTTGTCCCACTGAGATTCATGACCAGATGTAACTCTGTTTGACTCAAACGTCCTCGAGTCCCTGTAAGCCTTCCTATCTCTGTAACCTCTACCCATCCGTTCTACTCCCCACTACTGAGGATTGACTACCTGCATTTGCCATAAGGCAGATGGACTGACAGTGAACAAATTTGATGGAACTGTCATTCCGGAGATGTAGATGCAGAATGACCGTCGCTGGGCAGGGAATATTGAAGGGTTGTTGGGATAGAGTCATAGAGTCAATGGGATGTACAGCATGGAAACAGATCCTTCAGTCCAACCCACCCATGCCTACCAGATATCCCAGCCCAATCGAGTCCCAAGAGACAAACTAGGCAAAAAATCAACAAGTTGTGAAGAAAGAATAGGTTAATGCATCAATGAGATAGCCACATGGAAGTGAAGGTCAAAATTTGTATTCTATTTGGATGGAGCTGAGAATAAACAAGGAGCAACAACATTTGCAGGAATTCTTTTATAGGCACCAGACAGTGATGGTAATGTCAATATGGTTACAGTCAGGACACTGAATGTACTTGTAGCAAGGGCAGTACAGTAACTGTGTGTGACTGTGGTCTCCATCCTGACTGGATAACTAATGAGTATCAGCGCTGTAAATGGATGGAATCCTGGATTGGTTACGTGATGGTTTTCTGTGACATCACATCAAGGAGCCATCAACAAAATAGTCTACTGTAGATCAAATGCTGTGTAATAATAAGTATCTAAAAATCCCATTATAAAGGAGTTTTTTGAGCAGAGACCCATAATAGTATGCAGTACATATTGAGTTTGAGTTCGGACAATGTGATGTAGGAGCGGAATGAGGCCATTTGGCCCATTGAGGATGCTCTGCCCTTCAATCAGATCATGGCTGACCTGATGATATTTAACTCTACTTTCCTG
>NW_025183919.1:1510-2700 GCF_004010195.1 Chiloscyllium plagiosum | reverse complement strand
CCTGACTAATACACCTAACCTACACATCCCTGACCACTATGAGCGTAGTAACCTGGCCAGAGCCAGTCTCCTACCATTTATTGATTCTGCTTTCGCACCACAGATACTGCCAGTACTTCTGAACATTGCCAGCAACTTCTGGTTTTGTCACCAATGATGATCACATCGTGATCAAAATTTATCCAACTCAGATCTGAAAAAAAAACCCTGACTTTATTTTCTTACTAAAAATCCAAATATTTGGTCATTCAAGAATCACAGCAAATATCCATTAAGTTATTTTTGGTTGGTCCATGATTGTCATTTGTTCACTTTGCCAATCCATGAATAAAAGACATGTTTGCATGTGTTGTGCATTATCTTTTGGGAGGAGTTAGAGCGAGGTGGGGGGGGGAGGGGCTGGGACCAGGGGGTTGCTGGGAAGGATAATTTCCCACTAAAAACAGACTTACCTCGAGCATCAGGCCTCCATTTGCAGCAGCGGTGAGAGCGAGGAACGGAGTGGGAGAGGACCAGTTGTGCGCTGGGAGGGTAAGTGATCTGACATATTTGGACAGCGTTTGAACGAGAGACACTACACGTGTAATGTCTCCCACCCCGAACTCCTCATCAAACCAAAGCAAAAGAACCCTGTACTGTGTTGATAAGGTGCTACTCTTCCTTTTTTTTAATCCTGTGATTGGTTAAAGAAAACCCTTTCTTTTTCCATATATCTAATTTAAGACCAAGTTAAGCTTTAGAGTAAAAGTGACAGGAAATCTCAGAGCCATGTTATGCTCCACGTGCTCAATGTGGGAGGTCAGGGACAAAGCTGCTGTCCCTGTTCTCGTGCAGGACGTGTGTCCATATTCCTGCACTCTCCTTGCAGGATCTTGTCACGTTTCCTGCCAATGTCATTGGTACCAATGTGTACCACAGCCGCTGGCTGTTCAGCCTCCCCTTCAGTATGCCCTGAGCATGCTCGAAGGCATCCCTGATCCTCGCACCAAAGACACTGCTTATGAAGAACGCATAGACGGGATGATGGCTCTGGAGCGGCGGATGGACTCACCTTGGAGCACGCACAATGCGAAGGAGGTTTTAGATAGCACATTCAGTGAACTGATCACATCGCAGATTATGATTGCTGAAGGAGAAAGGGAATTGGTGACCAAAAGGCAGAGAAAGAGCAGGAAGGCACTGCAGGTGTC
>NW_025183919.1:0-1485 GCF_004010195.1 Chiloscyllium plagiosum | reverse complement strand
GTTCAGAAGGGCGGGAAAAATACTGGAAGGGCTAAGTCCTCGGGAATTCAATTGTAAAAGGAGTAGATAAGCATTTTTCTGTTCGAAGTCAAGACTCAAGAATGGTATGTTGCCTTCCAGGTGCAAGGGACAGTAATGCCTCGGATCGACTGCAGAACATTCTGAAGGGGAAGGGTGAATATGCAATTTTCATGGTGCATGTAGGCACCAGTGATAAAGGTTTAAAAATCAGGATGAGCTCCTACAAACAGAATTTAGGGAGTTCGGAGTCAAGTTAAGAAGTAGGACCTCAGAGGTTGTAATCTCAGGATTGCTACTAATGCCACGTGCTAGTCAGAGTAGAAATGAAAGAATAGAATTGCTTGAGAGATGGTGCAGGAGGAAGGAGTTCTGATTTTTGGGACATTGGGACTGGTTATCTGGGAGGTGGGACTGTTACAAATTGGACAGCCTACACCGGAGCTGGAATGGAAACAATGTCCTTCGGGGAACTCTTGCTAATGCTGCTTCGGAGGGTTTAAACTAATGTTGTAGAGGGATGGGAACCAAATGAGGAGGTTAGTCGACATTAAGGAAACAGCAACTGCAGCCTGTAAGGAAATAGATAATGAAGTCAGCGTGAGTAAGGGGAAGAGTCGGCAGGGAGTAGATGATGAACACACAGGGACAGGTTATCTGAGGTGCATTTGTTTTAATACAAGAAGTGTAATATGTGCAGATAAACAAAGGGCTTGGATTAGTACCTTGGAGTTGATATTATTGCTATTACTGATACTTGGTTGATTAGACTTTAAAGAGAGGTTGATTAGAGTTGAGGTCAGATATGTTTCTGTGGAAATGAGGAATAGGAATGGCAAGATTAGGGAACCATAGATGACAGGTGAAACTGTGAGACTAGCTTAGTCGTAAAAGGAAGTGTACATAAGGTCTGGACGACTGAAGACAGACAAAGCTTGGGAAGAAAATCGCGAATTTAGGACCAATCTGAAACAAGGAATTAAGAGGGCTAAAAGGGGTCATGAGATATATTTAGCAAACATGATTATGGAAAATCCCAAAGACTTTAATTCATATATAAGGAGCAAGAGGGTAACTAGAGGAAGGGTTGGACCATTCAAGGACAAAGGAGGAAAGTTATGCGTGGAGTCAGGGAAAATGGGTGAGATTATTAATGAGCACTTTGTATCGGTATTCACCAAGAAGAAATGTTGAGATTAGGTATGGATGCTTGATTCCTCTAGGTCAACTTGAAATAAGGAGTGAGGTAGTGTTGGTTATGCTAAAAGGCATTCAGGTGGCCAAGTTCCCAGGTCCGGATGGGATCTTGGATGAGAGAGGAAACAGGTGGGACAATAGCAGATATCTTTGCAGCATCTTTGAACACGGGTGAAATCCCGGAAAATTGCTAATGGTGTTCCCTTGTTTAAGAATGGCGACCCTGACGTTAGTGGTAGGGAAGCTGCTGGAGAACATACTGAGGGATAG
>NW_025183918.1:0-2700 GCF_004010195.1 Chiloscyllium plagiosum | reverse complement strand
AGAACCTACCATTCATTATGTCTGTCCGTTGCTAATCAGATCTACCACAAGTTATTACCTCACATTGATTAGAACTAAACTCTGCTCAGATTATCATCTGATTGACATCAGACTGTAGTCTGAGACCATCCCCCTCACTGTGGACAACACTCTCACCTTTCATGTCATCAGCAAACCTACTCATGATTCCTTCTGTTTTCATATCGGAGTTATTAAAGTACATAAAAATGCAACAGTGGTTCCTGCATAGATTCCTCTGATGCACCCGCTGGTGAACGAAATTCAAACACGAAGATGTCTATCCACTAATTTTGTATCCAAATTGCCAACTTGCCTTGGAATCCAATGGCTATTTCCTTTTGGACCAGCCTTCCATGAGGGAACTTGTCAAAGGCCTTATTCAAGTCCGTGTAAACAACATCATCGGCACTGCCCTCATCAATATTTTAAACACAATTTTAAAAAACTGAACTGAATTCCTCAGACAGTATATTCCTCTGTCAAATCGGTGATGACTCAGCCACGTTGATCCTTGCCTTTGCAATTGATTCATCCTCAGAATTATTTCCAATAATTTCCCTCCCACTGCTGCCAGACGACCTGTTCTGTATTTACCTGGCCTATCCCTGCTGCCCTTCTTGAACAAAGGAACCACATGAGCGATCCTCCAGTCATTCAGCACTTCACCTGTGGCTAGCAAAGTATTAGATATATATCCACCAGGGACCCAGCAATCTCCTCCCTTACCTCCCATAGCAGTCTGGAATACATTTCATTGGACACTGGGGATTTCTCCACTTTTATGCCTGTGAAAACATTTAATACCTCCTCCTTATTGATCTTACCATGTTCTGGAACCTCACCTCTTCCAGACCCAAAAAATCCCCTCTCTTTAACTTACCACGGCCACACAACCCTCACTATCTGTAACCTACTCCTTTTTGAGAAACTTCCCTCTTTAAACTGCTCTAACTGTTCAAATCTCCATAAGCCCCTGTAGATCTTCCAGTCCTCCCGATCAAGCTAATCTCTTCGAGTCCCTAAAACACTAGCAATCCGTGGAGACCCTGCCACCATCCCTATCTATGTAATCCTTCAGGTCCTTGCAGCATTCCCGATCTGTAGAACCCACTCCAATGCCTGTACCTCTCCCGAACCAGTTCCTAGCAGACCCACTATCTATTTAACACCCGTCCCTCTCCCGAACCAGTTCCTAGCAGACCCACTATCTATTTAACACCCGTCCAATTGTTTTCAACCCCTGTCAATGTAAGCTCCTCCAGTCTCTCCAACATCTACCCAACTCCATAATCCTCTCCAGCTCTTATACCCCTATCTGTGTAAACCTCCCTCTAACCCTCCCTACCGCAGGAACTTCCTCCTGTTTGTGCCAAGCTCCCTTATCTGTGAAACTGTCTCCAAACAAAATTGCTACCCCAATATCTGAAAACAAAATCCAGATTCCACAGCCTCCATGTCTAAATAACCCCCAGAACCTAAGCCTTCCTATATATAGAAACACTTTCAGTCACAGTAACCCTGCATATTTGTTTGTTCTTGCAGTCGATACAAACATCTTTATCTCTGTAATCAGCTCAGCTCCCTAAAACACTGTGTTATTCAGGCCTGTCCTACAAACAATCTTATCCCTGTAAACTGCTGCATCACCCCAACCTCCCCAGCTCCATGAACTCCTGCAGGCCCTACAGCTCTCCACATGTCTGTAAAATCCTGTGGCTCCAAGGTCCTCCCTCCCTGTGAAAGCACTTCCAGTCCACACATCCCTCCCAACCTGGGTCGTCTGCTCCTGATCAGACAATTACAGTCTCCGTAAACTCCTCTACTCCTGACAACTCTTCATATTTGTGTAACCTCTTTCAGACCCCATACTCTCCAGATTTTAGAATCCTCTTCCTGTCATTGCAACCCCACCATATTTATGTAAACTCTGTCAGTGCATAAACCCTCCCCAACTCAGTAACCTCTGGCAGTCCAAACAAAACACCCAAATTGTGAAACCTCACATGTCACCACAATCCTCCCTCCCTCCCTGCTCAAACACCTTCATTACCATGAACCCTCACAATTCTGCAGCCTCCTTTTGGCACTGCAACCCTCCTAATGTCTGAAAACTCCTCCAGTCCTGATAGACCTCCCTATCTCTGAACCCCTGTGCCTCCAGTGCCGTTCTGGGGAACATTGCAGATGAAGGAAGAGTTGTCGAGGCTAGGCCATATTGCGGGGTCAGAAGGTCTGCCGAATCTGGAGGATGGTAGAAATGGAGGAAGGGACATGGATCGTGCAGGAGGTTAGAGGTAGAGGCATTCATAGAACCTGAAGAATGGGACTGAAAATGGGTTGTGGATCCTGAAACGTGTTATAATTTGAGTCACAGATATTTCTGATTGGACCAAGGATTTCTTTCTTTCCATAAACATAATATTGTTCCATCTTTTATTGATTTGAATCTGATTTAGTGAAGACCATGCAATGTGCAACTGGAATTCGGCCATTTGACCCATCGAGTATGTTCCACCGTTTAATGCGACCATGGCTGATCCAATAATCCTCACCTCTACTTTCCTGCCTTTTCCACGTGACCCTTGTTTCCGTGATTGATTAAATCTGACCATCTCACCTGTAAATACACTCAATGATCCAGCCTTAACAGCCCTCCAGGAAGGAATTGCAGAAGGAGGA
>NW_025183917.1:1182-2700 GCF_004010195.1 Chiloscyllium plagiosum | reverse complement strand
TACCCCAACCCAGTTCATTGATCTGTAACCCAGCAGCAGTTACCCTCCCAGCATGTAGGGCTGTGTAACCCAACCCAGTTCATTGATCTGTAACCCAGTAGCAGTTACCCTCCCAGCATGTAGGGCTGTGTACCCCACCCCAGTGCATTGATCTGTAACCCAGGAGCAGTTACCCTCCCAGCATGTAGGGCTGTGTAACCCAACCCAGTTCATTGATCTGTAACCCAGTAGCAGTTACCCTCCCAGCATGTAGGGCTGTGTACCCCACCCCAGTGCATTGATCTGTAACCCAGGAGCAGTTACCCTCACAGCATGTAGGGCTGTGTACCCCAACCCAGTTCATTGATCTGTAACCCAGTAGCAGTTAACCTCCCAGCATGTAGGGCTGTGTACCCCACACCAATGCATTGATCTGTAACCCATGAGTAGTTACCCTCCAAGCATGTAGGGCGGTGAACCCCACCCCAGTGCATTGATCTGTAACCCAGGAGCAGTTACCCTCCCAGCATTTAGGGCTGTGCACCCCAAACCAGGGCCTTGATCTGTAACCCAGGAGCAGTTACCCTCCCAGCATGTCGGATTGTGTACCTCACCCCAGTGCATTGATCTGTAACCCAGGAGCTGTTACCCTCCCAGCACGTATGTGCACCCCAAAATAGGGCATTGATCTGTAAACCAGGAGCATTTACCCTCCCAGCATGTAGGGCATTGTACACCAACCCAGTGCATTGATCTGTAACCCAGGAGCAGTTACCCTCCCAGCATGTAGGACTGTGTACACCAAACCAGGGCAGTGATCTGTAACCCAGGAGCCGTTATTCTTCCAGCATGTAGAGCTGTACCCCTTCCCAGTGCATTGATCTGTAACCCAGGAGCAGTTACCGTCCCAGCATGTAGGGCTGTGTACACCAAACCAGGGCATTGATCTGTAACCCAGGAGATGTTACCCTCCAAGCCTGTACGACAATGTACACCAAACCAGTGCATTGATCTGCAACCCAGGAGCAGTTGCCCTCCCAGCATATAGGGCTGTGTACCCTACCCCAGTGCATTGATCTGTAACCCAGGAGAGTTACCCTCCCAGCATGTAGGGCGGTGAACCCCACCCCAGTGCATTGATCTGTAACCCAGGAGAGTTACCCTCCCAGCATGTAGGGCGGTGAACCCCACCCCAGTGCATTGATCTGTAACCCAGGAGAGTTACCCTCCCAGCATGTAGGACTGTGTACACCAAACCAGGGCAGTGATCTGTAACCCAGGAGCCGTTATCCTTCCAGCATGTAGAGCTGTACCCCTTCCCAGTGCATTGATCTGTAACCCAGGAGCAGTTACCCTCCCAGCATGTAGGACTGTGTACACCAAACCAGGGCAGTGATCTGTAACCCAGGAGCCGTTATCCTTCCAGCATGTAGAGCTGTACCCCTTCCCAGTGCATTGATCTGTAACCCAGGAGCAGTTACCCTCCCAGCATGTAGGACTGTATACACCAAACCAGGGCATTGATGTGTAACCCAGGAG
>NW_025183917.1:0-974 GCF_004010195.1 Chiloscyllium plagiosum | reverse complement strand
AACCCTCCCAGCATGTAGGTCTGTGTCCACCAAACCATTGCATTGATCTGTATCCCAGGAGCAGTTACACACCCAGCATGTAGGGCGGTGTACCACACCCCAGTTCATTGTTCTGTAACCCAGGAGCATTTACCCTCCCAGCATGTTGGACTGTGTATCCCACACCAGTGCATTGATCTGTAACCCTGGAGGAGTTACCCTCCCAGCATGTAGGGCTGTGTACCCCACGACAGTGCATTGATTTGTAACCCAGGAGCAGTTACCCTCCCAGCATTTAGGGCTGTGTACCCAACCCAGTTCATTGATCTGTAACCCAGGAGCAGTTACCCTCCCAGCATGTAGGGCTCTGTACCCCACCCCAGTGCATTGATCTGTAACCCAGGAGCAGTTACCCTCCCAGCATGTAGGGCGGTGAACCCCATCTCAGTGCATTGATCTGTAACCCAGGAGCAGTTACCCTCCCAGCATTTAGGGCTGTGCACCCCAAACGAGGGCCTTGATCTGTAACCCAGGAGCAGTTACCCTCCCAGCATGTAGGATTGTGTACCGCACCCCAGTGCATTGATCTGTAACCCAGGAGCTGTTACCCTCCCAGCATGTAGGGCTGTGTACCCCAAACCATTGCATTGATCTGTAACCCAGGAGCAGATACCCACCCAGCATGTAGGGCGGTGTTGCCCACCCCAGTGAATTGATCTGTAACCCAGGAGCAGTTAACCTACCAGCTTGTAGGGCTGTGTACACCAAACCATTGCTACCCTCCCAGGATGTAGGGCTGTGTACCACACCACGGTTCATTGATCTGTAACCCAGGAGCATTAACCCCCCAGCATGTAGGGCTGGGTACCCCACGCCAGTGCACTGATTTGTAACCCAGGAGCAGTTACCCTCCCAGCATGTAGGGCTGTGTACCCCAACCCAGTTCATTGATCTGTTACCCAGGAGCAGTTACCCTCCCAGCATGTAGGGCTGTG
>NW_025183916.1:0-2700 GCF_004010195.1 Chiloscyllium plagiosum | reverse complement strand
GAGTGAGAATGTATGTATCCAAGTTAAGACACCGACAGATACAGCAGATGCCTTTTCTCACGCATACTCACTCCATGGCTTTCGATCTGCCCCTCGATGCAGCCTCTGCTTCATTTGTTGTGCATGTTGCAGACCCAGACGCTGTAACTACAGTTCCCATGCTCCATCCAGAGTTAGGCCACTAAATCCTCAGATCTCCCTGAATGTCTGAGGCAGTTCACAGCACAACCTGCAGCAAAGCATCCCCAACACCTCCACTAATTCGTCATTATAAAGAGTCAGTTAGAAGCCTCTCAGCTACATGCTAATGCCAATACTTCACAACAATACTCAAGGAGCTTCCTATTGCAGACCCAGACGCTGTAACTACAGTTCCCATGCTCCATCCAGAGTTAGGCCACTAAATCCTCAGATCTCCCTGAATGTCTGAGGCAGTTCACAGCACAACCTGCAGCAAAGCATCCCCAACACCTCCACTAATTCGTCATTATAAAGAGTCAGTTAGAAGCCTCTCAGCTACATGCTAATGCCAATACTTCACAACAATACTCAAGGAGCTTCCTTGTGTTACGAACAGCACGATCAACTGACAGGTGCAAACATAGTCCATCAGTGGACAGGCACAGACCAATTTTTCAAAGTCACGCATCAAAGCTGCTGGAAACCCCTGTGCAACTTCAAGCACCACATGGGGCACAGCAGGAAGTGAAAAACAGCCCGACGCACACCATTGCATTGATTCTGAGCTTCTCACTGGCAGCACTCGACAGACTGGGAGCTAAGAAACCAAGTCCATGGAAAGATACAGAGGGACAGAAAGATTCACATTAAGATAGAAATAGTCAATTCATGAACTGAGAACATACGTGGAAACATCGGGGGGTGGGAGAAGACAGGGAGTGAGAAGGTCCAAATCATAGGAAAGAGGACATTGAATAAAGGCATTACAAAACCAGTTGAAATGGTTCGTTGCATCAAATTCTTGATCTGTTTCACAGAACTATATCAGACACTGCAAACTGGGACAAGGTAACAGCCAAGCACAGCGAGTTGCGCAGTTTATGCTCGTGTATTGCTGAGTCAACCAGACTACCTGCCCAGTATGGGAAGTACTGAAAACTTTTGCCATTATAATGCTGCTACGCTTGCACTAGCTATCTGCCTAACAGAATTCTGTAGCATTCTGCAAGGTAAAGCAGGACAAGACTAATATGAAGGGTCTTGTGAAGTGTTGCCACATATAAAGACATTAATAGCGATAATAGAACGCTTGCAGTGTGAAAACAGGCCAAGTGGCCCATCAACTTCACACTGACACTCCAAAGAGTGTTCTACCAGACACGCCCGTACCCTATCCCTGTAATACTGCAATTCTACAGTTAACCTGCACATCACAGAATAATGCAGTGCAATTCCTCAATGCCCGTCCACCTAAACTGCGGATGTTTAGAGTGTGAGAGGAAAACGGAACACCTGGAGAAATACACGCAAACATGGAGACAATAGGTCTGTCCTCCAGCTACGCAAACATGGAGACAATAGGTCTGTCCTCCAGCTGTCACCGCTCCATCTCCTGCAGTTTTGCCATTACCCTTTCCCCTTCTTCCTTGACCACGTCATCCATTAATATCGTACGAACAATACTTGTCAATGTAATATAAAACAAATAACTGCAGATGCTGGAGGTGGGAATCAAAAACTGTTCTTATGAAGGGTTCCCAGATTTGAAATATTATCTGTACTTTTTTTCCTACAGCTATGAGCAGACCAGCAGAATTTCATCAGCAATGTCTGGAATAGCTAATTTCCTGTTTGAAGTATGCACAAAATTTGCTACACAGTTTTACCTTCGTTATATAACTCTTACCAGTATATATGTTTTTCTGGACCTGCTGTTTCTAAGCCCTGGGCAAAATATTTCTGTTTAATCTGAGTACTGTGGGCTGGGTTGAGATTATTGATACAGTCAATGAGATGTTTCCTGAAGCCTTTCTTGATCTCATGATAATCTCCGTGAGCCGCCCCTTACACTTATGGCGGGAGAAGGACAATGATCTCCCTAAAATGCAGTATATTCCTCTCGATGGTTGAGACTGCTGTCACTCAGGGGAAAATTCAGATCAGGCAGGCATGGTCTGATCCTGGTGGAAGGGCAAGTCCTGCTTGTGACCCTCCCCTCCCAGGAGGAGATCTATGCCCATGCGCACAATCTGGGTTTAGGGAGGGGTGTAATGTTCCCCTGCCTGCCACTTAAAGGCTCAATATCAGGGGTTTTGCACGGTAGCTCCACATGGACTGTGCATGCGCCAGTGCACTATGGGCTTTCAAAGATGACACTGATTCCCGGTATGCTGGGTAATTCCAGACTCTTTGCTGAGAGGGGAGGTGCTCTGGGAATGTTGTGTCGTAAGAACTAAGGGAAACCCAATTTGACTTGCTTTGCGTGGGCTCGAAAACCAATTAATGTGAGGAGTTGGTGAGATCCATTCCACCTCCCAGTGCGAATTTCTACCCAAACTCAAATCAACTGGTACGTTTTACACAAAAACAAGAAGTGCAAAGGAAAAGAACATACGAAATAAGACCAGGATTGGACTATCTGCCCCAGCGAACCGGCGGCGCCATTCAATCCAATCATGCCTGATGTTTTCATGGACTCAGTTCCATTTTCATGCTTCATTTCCTGCAATGTTCAAATAC
>NW_025183915.1:0-2699 GCF_004010195.1 Chiloscyllium plagiosum | reverse complement strand
GGATGTCCAGTCAAGGTACCTGTGGGACTCGGTAGGTTTGTAGTGGGTATTGTCAACAGGCTCTCCCAGAAATGGAAACAGGTGTTAAGGAAGGGAAGGGAGGAGTCAGAGATGGACCAAGTGAGGGTGAGAGCAGGGTGTAAACTGAAAGGGAAATTGATAAACTTGATAAACCAATTCTGGACAAGGGAGGGAAGCAGCATTGGTGATATCATTGACCTACCGGAGAAACAGTTGTGATGGAGGCCAGAATAAGAGTGGGACAAGGAATGTTCCAAGAAGCAGGCATGTGGATATGTCTGGTACCCATACCTTTGACCTGACTGGACAAGGGCAGATCACAAAACAAAGTTGAGGAAGGATAAGATGGTTCCTGTGCAGCTGGAGCAGTGAATCTGCCCAGGCAGCCCTGTGTGGGGATTTTGGGAAGGAGGTAGAAGTGAGATGTATGGAGTTAGGATACTATGAGCTGGGATACACAGAGGGTGAGATTCTTGGATGAGATGAGGTTGGTGCCCAAAGTGGACACAATGCACTGTTGTGCCAATGGTAGGGTCATGGGTCAGGGGGAGATAGGAGGAGGGACCAGAGAGCTGGTGCTCATCCTGTGCAATGTAGAGATCAGTATACCAGGCAACAACCACAGGTCTGAGCCAGCATGAGGCGCTGCTGTTGGACAGAGGTTGGGAATGTGCATATGACGATGTATGCCACTGAGTGTGGATCTCAAGAAATGATGAGAATAGCTGTCAGGGGCCCGTTGAACAGCACAGAGATCCCTGTGATGCTGGATGGATTCAACACAAAGGACGGAACTGGAGTTGGAATCCACGTGGGGGGAGTCTGAGCCGGAGGCAGTCTCTGAGAAATATGATATGATTGTGGATAGTGGTTTTCACAAATACCTTGTCAAACACCAGGAGTGACAGCAAAATTAACAGTGGTGAACAAGAAAAAAGAAAGATTGGAATGGAAATCCTGTCAGAGAGAGGAGCAGCACTTCTTCAAATTGGCCACACCCAGAAGAGACGTGGCAGTGAGTTAAACAGTTAACAAAAACCTGAATTAACTGTGTGCGGATGCTGGAAATCAAACAAAAACAGAAATTGCTGGGAAAACTCAGCAGGTCTGACAGCATCTTTTGAGATAAATGTTGTGGGGGATGGGGATGGGGAAACAAGAGGTGGAAATAGTCTAAAGAGAGAGTTATACAGTTAGACAAACAAAGAAGTGGATAATGGTTAGTCTGGGAACATTAATAGCTGCTACCGGGACTATTTGCATCTGACAAAGGATTATGTACAATAGCAGCTGATGTGATAACAAGGCCTGGTATGTGGGGGTGGGGAAAAGTGACATTTAGCTTGGATCCATTTATGTATCTGAGACATTTTCACTCTCTCAGAACCCTGTTTCACCCTCCCAGACTCTTAAACCTCTCAAAATAACTCCCCCGCCCCACACGAAGTGATTGCCTCGTGTCTGTCCAGGCTGGTTGATGTATTTTTTTTGTCTTTATTGCACATTGACAGAATGCATACTGGCTGCAAGTTATGTGACAGTCCTTTAATGACTGTCCATTGCTTATGTAGAGTCATGCCGTTTATTGTATTTTTCAACTTCACCAAAACTAATTTGGAACTCAGGTTTTCATAATTTGCCTTATGTGAAAAATTAACAACCTTGCTAGAATGCTACCATGATTTTAAAGATTATATAACATTATGTCGTTTTCAGATCACTCATTCTTGAAGTTTTTTTTAAAATAATAACAAGATTATTAATTAATCATTTCTTCTTACAAAATACTAGATCCAGAATAACACATCCTGCCATTGGCCCTCCAACACTGTGTTTGAGAAAACCACCCGATAAAGACTCCACAATCTCGTTCTTCACAGCTTCGGCGTTCAACTGTGTTGTGTTTTCTCATTATATATGCTGATAGAAGTCACCCTTGGCAACTTAGATGTCCATGTGACATAACACTCTCATGTCCTGATGAAAATCATGCCACACACCCCACCGCTATTTGGTGGCCTCTAAATGAATCTAACTAACGTCTGCTGCCTCCCTGCTATCTTTTAGCCACGTCTGAACAGATTCCACATACCGCTCCTGATCCGAGCTATTCCCTTGGTAATCCATTCATGGCATCCCGTAACACTGTTCTAACACAACCTCCTTTTACAACTCATCATCTGTTCCAAATCTTCGAATTTCCTTGACTATTCACCTCCCAGTTCTGCTAAACATGTGACCTTTGTTTGTGTAATAACAATTAGCTCATAGTGAGCTCTATTCGAGCCTTTTGCTTGGTTACCTTGCTGGGAATGTTCCATCCATTCAGGGGGAGTGCTATTAACTTTACCTTTTTCACACCATTTCACTTTCAAACCATGCTTGATGTTCAGCTCTCTGTCCTGCCTTCTCGTCTTCCTTGCCTTTGTTCTGCTTCCTGTAATCAAACTAACTTCCTTCCAATTAGGTTTGTATCCCCGATGAGCTGGTTTAAACCCACACCAACAACTCTCGGAAATCTCGCTGTGGGGATATCAGCTCCGGTATTGTTAAAGGTGTAATCCGCCCAGCAGCTGCTCGCGGAACATTTGCACTTCATTGTTCTTTACACTACCGCTATTCAAGTATAATTTGGTTCCAAACTGTATTAATTAAAAACCACCATCTCCCTGCCCACA
>NW_025183914.1:0-2699 GCF_004010195.1 Chiloscyllium plagiosum | reverse complement strand
CTGGCACAGTTCAGCATCACACAGACAGACAGATTCAGCATCACATTGACAAATGCACTTTTCGGCATTACACTGACATGCACAGATCAGCATCACACAGTCTTGCACACTTCAGTTTCCCAGAGACCTGCACAGTTCAGCATCATACCGACCAGCACAGTTCAGCATCACACAGACATGCACAGATCAGCATTACACAGACTTGCACAATTCAGCATCACACTGACATGCACAGTTCAGCATTACACAGACTTGCACAGTTCAGCATCACACAAACTTGCACAGTTCAGCATCACACTGACATGCACAGTTCAGCATCACACAGACTTGCAGAGTTCAGCATGACACAGACATGTACATTTCAGCAACACTCTGTCATGCACAGTTCAACATCACACAGTCATGCACAGTTCAGCATCACACAGACGTGCACAGTTCGGCATCACACAGACTTGAACAGTTCTGCATCACACAGACATGCACAGTTCAGCATCACGCTGACAGGTGCACAGGTCAAAATCACACTGACATGCACAGTTCAGCATCACACAGACTTGCACAGTTCAGCATCACATAGACTGGCACAGTTCAGCATCACACAGACAGACAGAGTTCAGCATCACATTGACAAATGCACTTTTCCGCATCACACTGACATGCACAGATCAGCATCACACAGTCTTGCACACTTCAGTTTCCCAGAGACCTGCACAGTTCAGAATCACACCGACCTGCACAGTTCAGCATCACACAGACATGCACAGATCAGCATTACACAGACTTGCACAATTAATCATCACAGAGACTTGCACAGTTCAGCATCACACTGACATGCACATTTCAGCATCACACAGACTTGCACAGTTTAACATCACCCTGACATGCACAGATCAGTATCACATTGACATGCACATTTCAGCATCACACTGACATGCACTGTTCAGCATCACACAGACTTGCACTCTTCAGCACCCCACTGACATGCACAGTTCAGCATCACACAGACTTGCACAGTTCAGCATCACACAGACTGGCACAGTTCAGCATCACACAGACAGACAGAGTTCAGCATCACATTGACAAATGCACTTTTCCGCATCACACTGACATGCACAATTCAGCATCACACAGTCTTGCACACTTCAGTTTCCCAGAGACCTGCACAGTTCAGCTTCACACCGACCAGCACAGTTCAGCATCACACAGACATGCACAGATCAGCATTACACAGACTTGCACAATTAAGCATCACACAAACTTGCACAGATCAGCATCACACTGACATGCACATTTCAGCATCACACAGTCTTGCACAGTTTAACATCACCCTGACATGCACAGATCAGTATCACATTGACATGCACAGTTCAGCATCACACTGACATGCACTGATCAGCATCACACAGACTTGCACTCTTCAGCACCCCACTGACATGCACAGTTCAGCATCACACAGACTTGCACAGTTCAGCATCACATTGACATGTACAGTTCAGCAACACACTGACATGTACAGATCAGCATCACACTGACATGCACAGTTCAGCATCACACTGTAATGCACAGTTCAACATCACACAGTCATGCACAGTTCAGCATCACACTGACATGCACAGTTCAGCATCACACGACATGCACAGTTCAGCATCACACTCTCATGCACAGTTCAGCATCACACTCTCATGCACAGTCCAGCATCACACTGTCATGCACAGTTCAACATCACACAGTCATGCACAGTTCAGCATCACACAGACTTGAACAGTTCTGCATCACACAGACATGCACAGTTCAGCATCACGCTGACAGGTGCACAGGTCATAATTACACTGACATGCACAGTTCAGAATCACACATACTTGCACAGTTCAGCATCACACTGACATGCACACTTCAGCATCACACAGACTTGCACAGTTTAACATCACCCTGACATGCACAGATCAGTATCACATTGACAGTTCAGCATCACACTGACATGCACTGATCAGCATCACACAGACTTGCACTCTTCAGCACCCCACTGACATGCACAGTTCAGCATCACACAGATATGCACAGTTCAGCATCACATTGACATGTACATTTCAGCAACACACTGACATGTACAGATCAGCATCACACTGACATGCACAGTTCAGCATCACACTGTCATGTACAGATCAGCATCACACTGACATGCACAGTTCAGCATCACACTCTCATGCATAGTTCAGCATCACACAGACTTGCCCAGTTCAGCATCACACAGACGTCCAAAGTTCAGCATCACACAGAGTTGCACAGTTCAGCATCACACAGACGTGCATAGTTCAGCATCACACAGACATGCACAGTTCAGCATCACACTGACATGCACAGTTCAGCATCACACAGACTGGCACAGTTCAGCATCACACAGACTGGCACAGTTCAACATCACACAGACAGACAGATTCAGCATCACATTGACAAATGCACTTTTACGCATCACACTGACATGCACAGATCAGCATCACACAGTCTTGCACACTTCAGTTTCCCAGAGACCTGCACAGTTCAGCATCAAACCGACCAGCACAGTTCAGCATCACACAGACATGCACAGATCAGCATTACACAGACTTGCACAGTTCAGCATCACACAAACTTGCACAGTTCAGCATCACACAGACGTGCACATTTCAGCATCACACAGACCTGCACAGTTCAGCATCACA
>NW_025183913.1:0-2699 GCF_004010195.1 Chiloscyllium plagiosum | reverse complement strand
TCTCGGAGTTTAACAAGCTCCAAGATCAGGCTCACCCCTGCAGGTGAGTCCCCCAGTGCGGCCGCAGACGTCTGTCTTGCTGCGGGGTTGGGGGGGAGCCAGGGATCCCTCCCTGTTATGAACTGCAAGAGCCTTTACCTTTGGTCATTTTAAGAAGTGTCAGCGTCAAACTGATAAAGTTTGATGCAGAATGGCCAAGGCTGCTGGGTAAAAACTATTTCAAACAATTTAACCGGTGAGGTGAGGCTGGGTACCCGATTTTGCCTGAGTCTTGGGCAGAGCCCTGCAGACTCAGACCGACTGGGGTTGCCGCCATCTTGGATCTCCCTGACACCCTGTTTAAAAGGGAATAAGGCAAAAGACAGAAAATTACAAACTGATCAGCCTAACCTCGATCGTGGGTAAGTTCCTGGAATCCATAGCGAAGGATGAGATTTCTGAATATTTGCCAGTGCCTGGTAAAGTAGGGCGAAGTTATTATGGTTTCATCAAGGGGAGGTTATGCTAGTGAATCTGTTAGAATTGTTTGAGGATGTAACAAGCAGGTTAGACACAGGATAGCCAATGGATACTATCTATCTGGATTCAAGAAGGACGTTGACAAGGTGCCTCACAGGAGGCTGCTGAGTAAGGTAAGAGCCCATGGTGTCAGAGACAAGGTACTAGTGTATACAGAAGCTTGGCTGTTTGGCAGAAAATAGAGAGTGGGAATAAAAAGGTCCTTTCCAGGATAGCAGCTGAAGACAACTAGTGTTCTGCAAGAGAACCACAACTTTTCACTTTGTACATTAATGATCTAGATGAAGGAACTGAGGACACTCTGGCGAGGTTTGTAGATGATGCAAAGGTAGGTAGAGGGACAGGTATCATTGAGATGGCAGGAAGGCTGCAGAAGAATTTAGACAGGTTAAGAGAGTGGGCAAAGAAGTCGCAGATGGAGTACAACTTTGTAAAGTACGAGGTAGAAGAGAGGTATGGACTATTTTATAACTGGGGAGAAAATTCAGAAGTCTGAAGCACAAGATGATCACATACCAGCCCACTAGAATTTGACCAGATTCCACGTGGTGAAGTCTTCTTGCTCTTCTGAGGGTCTTGCAGGTGTCTTCTCTTTCAGTGGTTATACTCGAGTTACCGCTCCCTGAGGGGTTTGACAGTGATTCTTATCCTTCCAAGTCCTCACCCCTTTTTGGGAGGGATATGGAGGATCTGCCAATGAAATGATCACGTTCATTTACCCTGATCAATCAGTCCCAACCTGGGGTTGTCACATTAATGGCCCAGGGGCGAATTTCCATTTTCCCATTCAGGTCCAACTTCAGGTGTGTATTACAGGGTCAGTGGCTGTCACGTTTGTTCGCAAACCATCTATTGGTAGCTGCAGCCTGTCTGGATTCTGCAGCATGTGGATTAACACAGAGACTTTAGTCAAGGCTTGGATCCATTTCCCAGCATGCTTTAATCATTTTTGCAACTCCATGGTAAATGTATTATTACCTATCCTAAGATTATTCTTTCAGGTGGCCCGTCTGGTCGGAAAGGCAAATACAGTGATGACACTTATTTTGAGAGGACTTGAATATTAAAGCACCGATCCATTTCTGAGGCTGAATAAGACTCAGATTAGACCACATTTGGAATATTGTGCACCGTTTTGGAGTATTGTGTACCGCCCTGGAGCGTGTTCAGAGGAGCTTCATAAGAATTGTCTTAGGAATGAAAAGCTTAACATATGACGTCTCTGGATATATACTCGCTGGAGTTTATAAAGATGAAAGAGATCTAATTGAAGCATACAGAATACTGGTTGTCTGGTCAGAGTAGATGTTGGGAAGATGCTTCCACTGTTCGGAGAAAAAGGACTCAAGGACATAACCTGAGAGTCAAGAGAAGATCTTTTAGAACGGAGTTAAGGGGAAATGTTTTCAGTCTGAGCGTGGTGAGTCTATGGTATGGATGGCAGCTTCCTTCCGGAAATGACATTAGTGATCCAGATGAGTTTTACTTAGCAATCAATTCATAACCACCATCAGTCCCTTAAATCCAGATTTGAAGTCAAGCTCCGCCACTTGCTGTGGCAGGTTTTGAACTCAGGACAATCGAACATTGTCTGGATTTATCACATAAGAATTCAGCCATAACACCACGAGGCAACTGACTTGTCCAATCCTCTACAGTGTGACTAACTTGCGCAGTATGACATGCTCTGCGATTTGCCTTCAAGTTATCCTGGATTTCCTTATCAAAATATGGATGATTTTTCCCCGTTATGCAATTCCTCTTTGGTCTTTAGTATCTCTCTAATTTTTTTGCCAAATTTCTTCAGCTGTCCTCCCTTTGAATGTTCTTTTCTCCCCCCAGTCCACCACAGCCAAATCTATCCTTAGGCCAGTATAAGTACCATTGCCTAACACTAAAACTCTCATTTATGACTCAGTCTTCACTCCTTCAATCTGAATGTGAAACTCCAGCATGTTGTGGTTACTCCTTCCAAGGCAAAGCTCATTCACCAATCCTTCCTTGTTACATAATATCAAATCTAAATTAGCCCATTCTCTGGTTGGTTCCATGACATCCTGCTGTCAGAAATAATCTCTCATACATTCCATGAAACTTTATTCGAGGAGAGCATTGTCAAGTTGAACCGGCTGTTTACTACAGTCACAGAATTGTGTAATAGTTACTGTGCGCTCTGGTAA
>NW_025183912.1:1199-2699 GCF_004010195.1 Chiloscyllium plagiosum | reverse complement strand
AAGTATCCAACCATTAGCCCAGTACCCCATCTCTATGACTCTCTGACCGTGCGAGGTTACAATCTAGAATCTGCTGGCCAACGGTGTGGTGGATCACTCAGGGAGTCGGATGGTCATTGAGAGTGTGATGGATCACTCAGGGAGTCGGATGGTCATTGAGAAAGGATGGACATGTCACATTGGGTACAGGAGGCAGGGAATGGCATTCGGTGAAGTGCCCATTCTGAGAGCCAGGGCCGGCACAGTGGGCTGAATGGCCTCCTTACGTACTGTAACCATTCTGGGAACAGGAAGACAGAGTAGGACTGCCAGACAGAGTTTGGCTGCATTTTATGAGGCTCCTGTCTCTAAAGTAAAGTTCTCATTAATATACCAGATGTCTTCCTTGTAGGGGCCAGTAACAACGTTCCTTTCATGAGCTCTATTTAGTCAACTCACTTTACTATTTCCTGCTTACTGAATGTCTCCTTAACCACATCTAACCACAGTGAGTAATACGCCTGTAACACAGACAAAATCAACAGTTTATAAATCCAGCCCTCACTGCTGGGTAGAGTCTGCTTCCTTTCCGGTTCCCCCATCACCAGTGTTCCCTGTGGATCTTATCGAGTTACTGAGACACAGAGTACCACAGCCTCCATCTTCATCACCTCTGGCTCTTTCTCAACTTCTCTTGGATGGGTCCCAGTGTGAATGGGGCAGTGTCCTCCAATACAGCCCATCGCTGCCCCTCAGGGAGAGGGGTCAGTACTGGCCCAGGGAAGACCCTCCTGTAGCCAGTGGGTGGTGGGTGCTTCTGAGCGGACCAGGAGCTGGGCCCAGAGGAATAGCAGGGCCCTAAGGCCCTGACCCAGGATCATAGCATCGTTAGGGAGCGTGTCACCATGGCGATCAACAGTTCAGCAATGGCTCCGGCAACGGTTACCAACACCAAAAATAGCATCACATGGTCACACAGAGACCACCCACAGTCAAAGAGAGACTCCCAGAGTCAAAGAGAGACCTCCACAGTTACAGAGAGACCCCACTGTCACAGTGAGACCCTTGGCTCTTAGAACATAGAACATAGAACATAGAACAATACAGTACAGAACAGGCCCTTCGGCTCTCAATGTTGTGCCGACCTGTGAACGAATCTAAGTCCATCCCCTTACATTATCCCATCATCATCCATATGCTTATCTAAGGACTGTTTAAATCTCCCTAATGCGGCTGAGTTGACTACATTAGCAGGTAGGGCATTCCATGCCCTTACCACTCTCTGTGTAAAGAACCTGCCTCTGACATCTGTCTTAAATCTATCACCCCTCAATTTGTAGTTATGCCCCCTCGTACACGCTGACATCATCATCCTAGGAAAAAGACTTTCATTGTCCACCCTATCTAATCCTCTGATCATCTTGTATGTCTCTATCAAATCCCCTCTTAGCCTCTTCTCTCCAATGAGAACAGACCCAAGTCTCTCAGCCTTTCCTCATAAGACCTTCCCTCCAGACCAGG
>NW_025183912.1:0-931 GCF_004010195.1 Chiloscyllium plagiosum | reverse complement strand
TTACTAACCCATCCACCTATGCCTGTGTCTAAGTCATTTATAAAAATGACAAACCGCAGTAGTCCCAAAACAGATCCTTGTGGCACACCACTAGTAACCGGACTCCAGGCTGAATATTTTCCATCAACCACCACTCACTGCCTTCTTTCAGAAAGCCAGTTTCTAATCCAAACTGTTAAATCACCCTCAATCCCATGTCTCTGCATTTTCTCCAAAAGCCTACCATGTGGAACCTTATTAAAGGCTTTACTGAAGTCCATGTATATCACATCAACTGCCCTACCCTCATCTACATGCTTGGTCACCTTCTCAAAAACTCAGTGAGGTTTGTGAGACATGACCTGCCGTTGGCGAAACCATGTTGACTATCTCCAATCAAATTGTTGCTTGCTAGATGATAATAAATCTTATCACTTATAATCCTTTCCAAAACATTTCCTACAACAGATGTAAGGCTCATTGGTCTATAATTACCTGGGTCATCTCGACTGCCCTTCTTGAACAAGGCTGAAAATGTGTTGCTGGAACAGCGTAGCAGGTCAGGCAGCATCCAGGGAACAGGAGAATCGACGTTTCGGGCATAAGCCCTTCTTCAGGAACAAGGGCACAACATTTGCAATCCTTCAGTCCTCTGGTACTAAACCTGTAGACAATGACGACTCAAATATCAAAGCCAAGGGTTCTGCTATCTCCTCCCGAGCTTCCCAGAGAATCCTCAGATAAATCCCATCCGGCCCAGGGGACTTGTCTACTTTCACTCCTTCTAGAATTGATAACACCTGTGCATAACTAACCTCATCCTTTCTAGTCTAATACCTTGTACCTTATTCTTCTCCTCTACAATATTCTCCTTTTCCTGAGTGAAAACCGATGAGAAATGTTGGTTTAGCACCTCTTTGATCTCCACAGGATCCACACTCAACTTCCCACT
>NW_025183911.1:1856-2699 GCF_004010195.1 Chiloscyllium plagiosum | reverse complement strand
GTGACGCAGTAAGTGTGATGGTGTCAGGGTGATCGTGATGCAGTAAGTGTGAGGGTTCAGGGTGATAGCGATGCAATAAGTGTGAGCGGGTCAGGGTGACAGTGACGCAGTAAGTGTGATGGGGTCAAGGAGATAGTGACGAAGTAAGAGTGAGTGGATCAGGATGATGGTGATGCAATAAGTGAAACGGGGTCAGATTGATAGTGATGCAGTAAGTGCGAGGGGATCAGGGTAATAGTGATGCCGTAAGTGTGATGGGATCAGGGTGATAGTGATGCAGTAAGTGTGAGGGCTCAGGATGATAGTGACGCAGTAAGTGAGAGGGGATCAGGGTGACAGTGACGCAGTAAGTGTGATGGGGTCAGGATGACAGTGATGCAGTAAGTGAGAGGGGATCAGGGTGATAGTGACACAGTAAGTGTGATGGGGTCAGGGTGATAGTGACGCACTATGTGTGAGGGTTCAGGGTGATATTCGATGCAGTACGTCTGAGCGGGTCAGGGTGACAATGTCGCAGTAAGTGTGATGGGGTCAGGGTGTTAGTGACGCAATAAGTGTGATTGTGTCAGGGTGATAGTGATGCATTAAGTGTCATGGGTACAGGGTGATAACAACACACTAAGTGTGAGGGTTAATGGTAACAATAACGCAGTAAGTGTCATGGGGTCAGGGGATAGTGACGCAGTAAGTGTGATGGGGTCAGGGTGATTTTGATGCACGAAGTGTGATGGGACCGGCATGATAGTGACGCAGTAACTGTGAGGGGATCAGGGTGATAGTGACTCAGTACGTGTGAAGGGATCAGGGTGACAGTGACGCAGTAAGTGTGATGGGGTCAGGGTG
>NW_025183911.1:0-909 GCF_004010195.1 Chiloscyllium plagiosum | reverse complement strand
GCAGTAAGTGTGATGGGGTCAGAGTGATAGTGACGCAGCAAGTTTGATGGGGTCAGGGTGATAGTGGTGCAGTAAGTGAGAGGGGATCAGTGTGATAGTGACGCAGTAAATGTGATGGGGTCAGGGTGATCGTGACGCAGTACGTGTGATGGGATAAGTGTGATAGTGACTTAGTACGTGTGAGGGGTTAAGGGAGACAGTGACCCATAATTCTGATGGGGTCAGGGTGATAGTGACTCTGTAAGTGTGAGTGGTTCATGGTGATAATGACGCAATAAGTGTGATGGGGCCAGAGTGATAGTGACCCAGCAAGTTTGATGGGTTGAGACTGATAGCCATGCAGTAAGTGTGATAGGGTAAGGGTGATAGTGAGTCAGTAAGTGTGAGAGGGCCATGGTGATAATGGCGCAGTAAATGTGATGGGGTCAGGGTGATTTTGATGCACTAAGTGTGATGGGATCGGCGTGATAGTGACGCAGTAACTGTGAGGGGATCAGGGTGATAGTGACTCAGTACGTGTGATGGGATAAGTGTGATAGTGACTCAGTACGTGTGAGGTGGTAAGGGAGACAGTGACCCATAATTTTGATGGGGTCAGGGTATTAGTGACACAGTAAGTGTGATGGTGTCAGGCTGTTAGTAATGCAGTAAGTGTGATGGGGTCAGGGTGATCGTGACGCAGTATGTGTGATGGTTTCAGGCTGATAGCGACACGCTAATTGTGAGGGTTCAGGCTGATATCGATGCTGGAAGTGTGAGCGGGTCAGGGTGCCAATGACCCAGTAAGTGTGATGGGGTCAGGGTTTTAGTGACGTAGTAAGTGTGATGGCGTCAGGATGATAGTGATGCATTAAGTGTGATGGTTTCAGGGTGATGGCGACACACTAATTGTGAGGGTTCAGGGTGATA
>NW_025183910.1:1434-2699 GCF_004010195.1 Chiloscyllium plagiosum | reverse complement strand
GGGGTCAGGGAGACAGTGACCCAGTAATTGTGAGGGGGCCAGGGTGTTAGTAATGCAGTAAGTGTGATGGGATCAGGGCGATAGTGACGCTGTAAGTGTGTGGGGGTCAGGTTGATAGTGACGCAGTAAGTGTGAGGAGGGTCAGGGTGATATTGACACAGTAAGTGTGAGGGAGGCAGGGTGATATTGACGCGGTAATTGTGATGGGGTCAGGGTGATATTGACGCGGTAAATGTGATGGGATCAGTGTGATAGTGACTCAGTAAGTGTGAGGGGGTCAGTGTGATAATGATGCAGTAAGTGTGAGGGGGTCAGTGTGATTTCGACTCAGTAACTGTGAGGGGGTCAGGGAGATTATGACGCAGTCAGTGTGATGGGATCAGTGTGTTAGTGACGCAGTAAGTGTGAGGGGGTCAGGGTGATAGTGACGCAGTAAGTGTGAGGCAGTCAGGGTGATAGTGACATAGTAAGTGTGATGGGTCAGATTGTTAGCGATGCAATAAGTGTGTGGGGATCAGGTTAATCGTGACACAGTAAGTGTGATGGGATCAATGTGATAGTGACTCAGTAAGTGTGAGGGTGTCAGGGAGACAGTGGTGAGTGGGTCATGGTGATAATGACGCAATAAGTGTGATGGGGTCAGAGTGATAGTGACGCAGCAAGTGTGATGGGGTGAGACTGATAGCCATGCAGTAAGTGTGATGGGGTCTGGGTGATCGTGACGCAGTAAGTGTGATGGGGTCAGTGTGATAGTGACTCAGTAAGTGTGAGAGGGCCATGGTGATAATGGCGCAGTAAATGTGATGGGGTCAGGGTGATAGTGATGCAGTAATTGAGAGGGGATCAGGGTGATAGTGACGCAGTAAGTGTGAGGCAGTCAGGGTGATAGTGACATAGTAAGTGTGATGGGTCAGATTGTTAGCGATGCAATAAGTGTGTGGGGATCAGGTTAATCGTGACACAGTAAGTGTGATGGGATCAATGTGATAGTGACTCAGTAAGTGTGAGAGGGTCATGGTGATAATGGCGCAGTAAATGTGATGGGGTCAGGGTGATTTTGATGCACTAAGTGTGATGGGATCGGCGTGATAGTGACGCAGTAACTGTGAGGGGATCAGGGTGATAGTGACTCAGTACATGTGATGGGATCAGTGTGATAGTGACTCAGTACGTGTGAGGGGGTAAGGGAGACAGTGACCCATAATTTTGATGGGGTCAGGGTGTTAGTGACACAGTAAGTGTGATGGTGTCAGGGTGATAGTGAT
>NW_025183910.1:0-923 GCF_004010195.1 Chiloscyllium plagiosum | reverse complement strand
GGTTCAGGGTGATAGCGACACACTAAGTGTGAGGGTTAATGGTGACAATAACGCAGTAAGTGTGATGGGGTCAGGGTGTTAGTGACGCAGTAAGTGTGATTGTGTCAGGATGATAGTGTTGCATTAAGTGTCATGGGTTCAGGGCGATAGCGACACACTAAGTGTGAGGGTTAATGGTGACAATAACGCAGTAAGTGTGATGGGGTCAGGGTGTTAGTGACGCAGTAAGTGTGATTGTGTCAGGATGATAGTGTTGCATTAAGTGTCATGGGTTCAGGGTGATAGCGACACACTAAGTGTGAGGGTTAATGGTGACAATAACGCAGTAAGTGTGATGGGGTCAGGGTGATACTGACGCAGTAAGTGTGATGGGGTCAGGGTGATTTTGATGCACTAAGTGTGATGGGGTCAGGGTGATTTTGATGCACTAAGTGTGATGGGATCAGGGTGACAATAACGCAGTAAGTGTGATGGCATCAGGGTGATCGTGACGCAGTAATTGTGAGGGGATCAGGGTGATAGTGACTCAGTACATTTGATGGGATCAGTGTGATAGTGATTTAGTAAGTGTGAGGGGGTCAGGGAGACAGTGACCCAGTAATTGTGATGGGGTCAGGCTGTTAATAACGCAGTAAGTGTGATGGTGTTAGGGTGATTGTGACGCAGTAAGTGTGATGTTTTCAGGGTGATCGCGACACACTAATTGTTAGGGTTCAGTGTGATATCGATGCAGTAAGCGTGAGCGGGTCAGGGTGACAATAACTCAGCAAGTGTGATGGGGTCAAGGAGATAGTGACGCAGTAAGTGTGAGTGGATCAGGATGATGGTGATGCAATAAGTGTGATGGGGTCAGGGTGGTCGTGATGCAGCAAATGTGAGGGGGTCAGGGTGATAGTGACAAAGTAAATGTGATGCGGTCAGCG
>NW_025183909.1:0-2699 GCF_004010195.1 Chiloscyllium plagiosum | reverse complement strand
ACAGGGAAAGGAGGGGGTTAAGAAGAGCTCGGGTAGGGGTGGTGGGGCAGGACCAGGCAAAACAGGAGCTTGTCTGGTTAGGGAGTTCCGGGCTGCAGGTGATTGCCGCCCGCAACATGGAATAGTGGGTGCCCGGGATCACCAGTGTGAGACACTCCGGGGAACAGTGAATGCTGGCATTTAGTTTGCATAAGGTCTGTTGGCCCAGGAGGGCGACTGGGCAGGGAGCAGAATTGATGGCCATATCAGGGACAGTGCCTGGTCCGATATTAAATTTGACGGGTTGGGAGAGTGGCTCTGTCATGGGCACTCCAGAAAACCCTACTGTACAGACAGTCTTGGAACTCGGGGAAAGTTCCGCCAAGGGAGGCGCAGACGAGTGAGTGGTCCCGATATCCACCAGAAAGGATATGAAAGTGTTTTCCGATGGGGAGTTGGAGAAGTGTATGTAGACCACTTGCAAAACTTCCGTCTCGCGGCAGCACTAGTTTGTTTCGGGGCACAGGGTGAAGGGATCAGTCATTGGGAAGGCAGCCTGGCGCGGGACTGCATCTGCTGTGCCTGTGGGAGTGAGGGGGGATGGAGGGGCCAGGCCGTCCCTGCTTGGTTGGTAACCTGCAGCATCTAGCCAAGTGTCCTGGTTTGCCACAGTTCCAGCATGGTCCATTATAGAATCCTTTAGATCTCTGTACTAGTCTGGCTGTGTCCCTCGGGTGGGTCTCTGTACTAGTCTGGTTGTGTCCCCAGGGCGGGTCTCTGTACTAGTCTGGCTGTGTCCCGAGGGCAAGTCTCTTTACTAGTCTGTCTGTGTCCCTAGGGCTGATCTCTGTACTAGTCTGCCTGTGTCCCTAGGGCGGGTGTCTGTACTGGTCTGGCTGTGTCCCACGGGCGGGTCTCTGTACTAGTCAGCCTGTGTCTCCAGGGCGGGTCTCTGTACTGGTCTGGCTCTCTCCCTAGAGTGGGTCTCTGTTCTAGTCTGGCAGTGTCCTTAAGGCGGGTTTCTGACTCGTCTGGCTGTGTTCCGAGGGGTGTCGCTGTCCTAGTCTGGCTGCGTTCCTAGTGCGGTCCAGTTGTGAAATTCGGGGAAAATGCACCAATCTGTTTTGGTGTGGTGAACAGTCCATTCCTATCCAGATTAGTGAGTGTGGTTTGGGTGCCCCCCCAGGATGTTGTTTGCCAGGTTAAGTTATGCAGCTTGTATGCATAGGCATATGTAGGGAGCATGCAATTGACTAGAGTCTGTACAGCCAGCTTCTCATTCTCTGTGAAGGGGATGCCTGCTGAAGAGTCCCAGATCTCCCTGAAGCGGGCAGTGAGGTCTGGTAGGAGCTTGTCTGTTTTCTACAGACACCGGGTAACAGCACCAAAGTCTACATGCTGTCCTGCACTAGTTTTTATTGCGTCTATGACAGTGCTGTCCAGCCATCTATCCCTGTCTGCAGCACTGTCCCACGATTGGGTGGGGAAGGTAATGGTAGCGCAGATGTTCGCCCACTGGGTACCATAGGACAGTTGTAACAGTGTCTGTACATCTTGTGGCAAACAGTTGTAAATTGTGGAAATTTGCAGCAATTATAAAATGCGAGTCGCCTTTTCAATGGGTCAGCGGCATCTTGCAACATAGCCGAGACTCTGCGTGGGTCCAGGGTTATCAAGGGGAGTAGATCCAATCATAATGTGTGGAACATGGAATTCAGTGCTCTGGTTTTTCAGGGCAGTAGCCGTGCTGCGTGTGAGCCTGACGTTATTGTCTGAGTGGGGCAGCGTTCGTGACTCAGAATGTTCAGTGGCTGCTGTGTCCTGCTGCGAGCTTCTCGTGGGCTGCGTGGTAACAAAGGCAGCCACTTCATTTAGCAGCGGGTATCGGGCAACACAGCTGGGCCCAAGCCAATTTTGTTCCAGCTGTGGATCTATCAGTAGTAAAACAAGAATTTGATGAGCTGTCTCTCCACATATTGTGCCTAACTTTCTCTGCCTGACCATCTTTCTCCTGGCTCGAACAGATTCGTGATCGAAGTCCTGACTCAAAGTGAATCATGCGTAAACCAACTGAAGGTTTGTTGCAAACATTTCAGGTAATTAATTTAGCACATTTGACGACTTCCACAAGCCCAGTCCACGCTGTTTTGTACCGAATTACATGCTTCCAGTTAACTTACTTTCCCACTAGATGATTTGACAGGCCCAGATGTGGCAGTTTAAAAGTCAGTTAACAATTTAGGAGCCAAGTGCTCACCTGCAAGACCAGATTCATTACTCACATTCAAAACTGCAGCAGCAGCCGGCTGCCAATTAGTTAAATTTGAAAATTAATTTAGCCGCATACCAGACTTCCTCCACAGGCCTAGCTCAGGCAGCAATTTAGGAGTCAAGTGCACACCATTTCAGGCTCGGGTCACTGCTCAATTTCCAAATTGCAGTAGCTGAAGCCAGTTCGCCACAGGTCTGAATTGTGGACACCCTGCACAGTCATTCAGTCTTTCTCTGGTCTGATCTCCCTGGGCAGTGTTGGCTGCCAGGGACGAATTTAAAATGTGAGGCTTTCTTACTCTGTTGATAGAGAGAAAGAAAAGGGCCTACCGACTCCCGCCAAACTGTCGGAGAAATTTGCCAATAGATTAGAGATCATAAAACGACTAACAGTTTATTGCAAGCGATATCGCTAGACGAGAAACTGACTAGGTTGACCTAGAACTGAC
>NW_025183908.1:0-2699 GCF_004010195.1 Chiloscyllium plagiosum | reverse complement strand
TTCTTCTATGTTCTATGTTCTATGTTCTATAAATGTCACTACTGTCCCAGCTCCTGCTTTCGACCTTATTTCCACTGGTCCAGCTGATTTCACTCTCCGCCATCTGTATCATATTCCGACCACAAATTGCCTGGTAATGTATCCAATTGCTCATGACCATATTGATCATCTTCCTCCAGTCTCACTGGCATGCTCCGCTGGGTTGTTACCTTGGCTTCCTTTGGATTCCCTGTCAAGTTACAGCACGCTAGTGTTTTAATATAGCTGCCATCCCTGGATTCCCAAACCCCTGAGGTGACCATTTATCATTACCTAGTTGTTTCTACATGCCTGTCCATAGGGCCTAAATCTTTAGATTGATATCACTTATTTACCAGTAAGGCTACATGCAGTGCAGAGCCTGGTACACTCTACCAGTTTGGCAGGAATGGATTTCTCTCTATTTGCAGGATCACTTCCTACTCCCCTAATAACATTGCTTCACTTCTCAAATTTTGTGGAGCACTGCCTTTCTACTGCCACTGTCTTTCTAACACCTCATCCTGAGACTCATCAACTATCACTGCATAGTCCAGCTTAGACTTAGGTGGTCTTGCTTGATTCAAATCGTAAACACCTCTTCTTCCTACATCCCCCAAATGTCTTGAATATCACTTGCTATATCCCCTATCTAATAAACATTAACATGTTTAACTTCTGGCATCATTAATTGTATATTGGCCTTTTCTACGAGCAAATCCTGCTATGTGCACTCCAAACTTACTTCTAACTGTCAGCCATGTTTATTTGAACTGTTTATGAGTAATTTTGAGACCATCTTCTTTGCTTCTCATTCAGGCGGGTTCGTATTTGCTGAGTTTGAAGGAACTGTGAAGGAGCAGAGGGAAATACTTACCCACAGTAAGTAATGTAATAGGTTACAGATCTCAGGTTACAGATAGAAACAGACAAATTTGTCAGTTGGGCATGTCAGTAGTAGATGAAGTTTAACTTTGATACATGTTAGCAAATTTTACATGCACATGACGTCTATGTGCTGTGTGTCAGTGGTGAGGCTGGTTGATGGGATAAACAGAGGGGAAGTTTAGGGATGATAAGTAAGTTTGATGATACAAATATTCACAGGGTGATTGGCAGTGAGGAAGATAATCTCAGGTTACAGATAGAAACAGACAAATTTGTCAGTTGGGCATGTCAGTAGTAGATGAAGTTTAACTTTGATACATGTGAGATGATGCTTCTTGCCAGGAGGCACAAGACAAGACAGCACTCAATGAGTGGTGGGATACGAGGAAGCTCAGAGGAAATAAAGATCCCTCAATGTGGCAGAAGTGGTTAATGGTTCAGTGAAAAAGATATCTTTACCAGCAGGGATTTCCTGTCGGTGCTCTGGAGGACTTTGGTTCAGTCAAAATTGGAGTTTTGTGTGCAGTTCTGGTCACTGTACGATAAGAAGGATGTGATTGCATTAGACAGGGTACAGAAAGACATTCGCGAAAATGTTGCTGGGAGAGTAGCAGTTTAGTTGTGAAGACAGATTCTGGATAAGATCGAGTTGCAATCTTACGAGTAGAGATAAGAGGATAAGACTATGAGGGGCATGGATTGGGGGAATCTAAAGCAGTTTTTCCCCTTCTCTGAAGATCCAATAGCAATGTGGCCCATTTTTTAGCTGAAAGGCTCGAGGTTCAAAGGGTAGATGACACCCAGAGGACGGTCGGTTGAGTTGGGAATCTTCAAAATCTTTAAAAAGTACTTGAATGACAATCAAGACAATGGAGTAAGTTTTGAAATGGGACTCGTGTAGTTTATAATATAATTTTCGAGTTACAAACACGATGGATCGATGAGTCAACTCTCTCCCTTATGATGTTATCATTCAATGATTTGTAAGTTAACTTTCTGGATTAGTTTCTGTTTTTAGATTAGATTAGACGATTTACAATGTGGAAACAGGTCGTACATCCCAACAAGTCCACACCGACCCTCCGAAGAGCAACCCACCTAAACCTATTCCAATACATTTACCCCTTCACCTAACACAACGGGCAATTTAGCATGGCCAATTCACCTAAGTTGCACGTAAATAATATTTGTCTTCGTTTTGAAGAAATATTAACTCTTGTACGTTCAAGCTGTTGTGATGGTTACTATACACTTCTGGTTCTGATTCAGAGAATACATTCACAGATAGATGTTGCCAAACGAGTTGCAAAAGTGAATTAAAAGGACAGCAGCAATATAACCATTTTGAGTAGAATACCTCTCAACGAACTTTACAACGAGTGGCATTGAATGACCGAATAGCCTCAGCAACAAGTGTCCTGAGTGAAAAGAAGTGCAAAAAATTATATTTTGGGGACTAATTGTGAGAGAAATAAAGCAAGTCTTGTTGGTTGAAGACAACCTGCAATTCGCATTTGAGACCCAAGAGGATCCAATTAATTCAGAAATTGGGTTATTCAAATTGACTTAGTGAAAAACATCATTGAAGTAAACCTGTTGGGATAATTTGGTTGTTGAATATGATTAAAACGTTGAAAGCGTCATCATAATTTCCCAGTGGATATACCACACAATATAAAGTAAAGGCTCTGAAACTATATTACCTCAAATTCGAAATAATGCTCCAATTCCAACAGACAAAGAGCTGCAGCAAGGAAGAGTTAGTGCCACAAACAATAAAATGCATCTTCCAA
>NW_025183907.1:1533-2699 GCF_004010195.1 Chiloscyllium plagiosum | reverse complement strand
CCCAGCACCGATCCTTGTGGCACTCCACTGGTCTCACGGCCTCCAGTCTGAAAAACAACCCTCCACCACCAGCCACTGTCTTCTACCTTTGAGCCAGTTCTGTATCCAAATGGCTTGTTCTCCCTGTATTCCGTGAAATCTAACCTTGCTAATCAGTCTCCCACGGGGAACCTTGCCAAACACCTTACTGAAGTCCATATAGATCACATTTACTTCTCTACCCTCATCAGTCTTCTTTGTTACATCCTCAAAAAACTCAATCAAGTTTGTGAGACATGATTTCCCACACAGAAAACTATGTTGACTATTCCTAACCAGTCCTTGCCTTTCTAAATACATGTACATCCTGTCCCTCAGGATTCCCTCCAACAACTTGCCCACCATTGACATCAGACTCGCCAGTCTATAGTTCCCTGGCTTGTCCTTACCACCCTTCTTAAACAGTGGCACCATGTTAGCCAACCTCCAGTCTTCTGGCACCTCACCTGTGACTATCGATGATACAAATATCTCAGCAACAGGCCCAGCAATCACTTCTCTAGCTTCCCACAAAGTTCTAGGATACACCTGATCAGGTCCTGGGGATTTATCCACCTTTGACCGTTTCAAGACATCCAGCACTTCCCCCTCTGTAATATGGACATTTTGTGAGATGTCACCATCTATTTCCCTACAGTCTATATCTTCCATATCCTTTTCCACAGTAAATACTGATGCAAAATACTCATTTAGTATCTCCCCCATTTTCTGCAGCTCCCCACAAGGGCCGCCTTGCTGACTTTTGAGGGGCCCTATTCTCTCCCTAGTTACTCTTTTGTCCTTAATATATTTGTAAAAACCCTTTGGATTCTCCTTAACTCTATTTGCCAACGCTATTTAATGTTTCCTTTTTGCCCTCCTGATTTCCCTCTTGTGTACTCCTAATTCCTTTATACTCTAAGGATTCACTGGTTCTATCCTGTCAATACCTTACATATGCTTCCTTCTTTTTCTTAACAAAACCCTCCATTTCTGTAGTCATCTAGCACTCTCTATACCTACCAGCTTTCCCTTTCACCCTGACAGGAATATACTTTCTCTGGATTCTCGGTACCTCATTTCTGAAGGCTTCCCATTTTCCAGCTGTCCCTTTACCTGCGAACATCTGCCTCCAATCAGCTTTCGAA
>NW_025183907.1:0-1279 GCF_004010195.1 Chiloscyllium plagiosum | reverse complement strand
CAAGTCAACAACATTTAATTTTCTGATACTTACTTCGACAAGGAAGCCACTAGATTCAACAGTTTTTAATGAATAGAAATTAGATTTATCATGGAAAACAACACAATAGTAGAGTCTCCAGTGTATGGTTCGGATATATTCTCGTGTCCAGAATTAAAGATTAAAGAGCCTGCAGAGCACACCAAATGAAAAATGAAGTGAAAACAGATCCCACTGATGTGTCAGCAATATCCCAGATGTTAGTGATGCTGTGGCTCATCATACCCATTTAATGTGAAAGTGGAAGTTTGGTTAATCTCTTTCTGACCTATTCATGACTTTATTCTGGGACCTCAGTAGATCCCAAGTGTTTTTCTGAAACTTAACTCCAACATTTAGTGACACCTCCTGGCTCCCTGGACTATTGATGGGTCTTAACTACAGCACACAACTTGTTTCCAGAATCTCACCTGAGTCCCAACTGCACAGAATAGTCAAACAGCTGCAGGGATTTCTTCCTGTGCTGCAAGCCCACACAACGAGTGGCCTTCAGTTGGCTTTTTAGCAGCAGCTTGTTCTGCATAGAACCTATTTTTGACTTCTCTTTCCCTATCAGTCTCTCTGTTGTCATTCTCTTAGTCTCTCTTTGTTTTTGTGATCCTCGAACTGTCTAAATGACTCAAAACTTATTGAACCCGTGTACTCACACCATGTCACTTAGTGATCTATTGAAAACTCGACAACAAGCAGCACTCTTGTACCACTGTGGTTGACAGCAGCAGCCAAAGGAATACAGTATTCCCTGAATGTTACAATATTCTCAGATTGCTGTTGTACACAGTACAATGGTTGCAATGATAGAGAAAAGAAAAAATCTGCAGTTCTCTGTGTAGGGTGCTGATTACTAAACAGTGCCTGGGTACTCTGGTGTTTTCATTGCTTCAACATAGAATGAGAGCTGGTAATGTGTGTATGTGTCTAGGTTTTATTGTGTGTGTACATCTGAGAGATGTTGCAGTCTGTATAAACTCACACGTCACAGTGATGGTTATGGAGCTCTCCACTGCTCCATGTTCATTCTCTGCCACACACTGATAGTCTCCAGTCTCCCTGGGTGTAATGTGAGGAATCTCCATCCACAGCTCATTGTTGGAATGTGTCCTGTTCATTGTGACATTAAGATGTCTCCATGTCAGGTTAGATACTGGGAAGCTCTTCACAGAGCAGATTATGACTGCAGAATTCCCCTCAATTATATTGATGGATGAATCTTTAAGGAGAAAGTGAGGTCTGCAGATGC
>NW_025183906.1:0-2699 GCF_004010195.1 Chiloscyllium plagiosum | reverse complement strand
ATTAATTAGTCCTTCTGAGCACACATCACCAAACACAAACTAAACTTGTCTCTAGTTTGGATCACAACATACTCTTCAAGCTACCTGATACACACTTCTGGAATTTATTTTTCACAGCATTAGCAGTGACTTAGTTTATACAGTTTAGATGTAACGTGAGATAATTCAGTATTCCTGCAGCACCAACAATACCAATTTTCCACAGTATAATATATACATAATTTGCACGACAATTTTGCACGGCAGAACACACCAATGCTTGTTTCTCATTGCTAAGATCTTCCCAAACCGATTCTGTGGGATCTGAAGGACAGGTTAGGTGGCATTATTAGTGAGAAGACGTTCATTTAGGCTCATCTCGACGCTGAGGTGATCTGAAGAATTGTCCAGCAATACAGCACATACTGTATCCTCGTTCTGCCAGGATAAGTGTCACCGTATTCTCTCTGCTCCCTCACACTCACTCTATATCTGTTATAGCACCCACTGCCGAACAAGGCTCACTCTCCATCTCCAAATAACGTTCATGTACATCCACTATCACTGTTGAATTCAGCACCTTCCTTCCATCATTTTGTCTGTCGCCTATGCAATACCTCCACACCAATAACGCCTTATGGACTGACTCCCTACAGACACCTCACCATTCAGCAACCGTCTCCCACCCCCACCACCTAAAACAGTACGAACAGCTCATTCCCCGCTTCCCTTTCACCCATTCCAGGATAAACAGCCTGGAACAAGAGAGAATGGGCCAAGCCGGGTGGTGTAGTGTCCGATATTCCTTCCCTTTCCCCCCTCTTCCCGCCATGTTGGGAGGACTCTAGCATGAGCTGGAGGGGACCGAGTTAATCGTATGGAGATTCCGTAATATCCACATCCAACCAACTGAGTAAGCAACAAGGTTCTGTAGAGGGCAATACTCACTTGAACAGCTATGTCACACACAAACAGCCTTAAACAGATAAAATGCAGAGGCTAATACACGGAAGAACAAATGTTTACACACAAATACACAGACACACAAACACATGAACAAACAGATGCGCACGCAGACAGACACAAAGAAACACAGACACTTGAGTCTATAAGCCAGACATAGATATGTTTGCGATGAATAAGCGTACCAAGGGTTACAGAGAGACGTCAGGAGAATGATGTTGAGAAACCTCTCAGCCATTATTAAATGACATTCAGACTCGATGAGCCGAATGGCCTAATTCTGCTCCTTTTTAAAATGCTCGTGTGGTGTTATGCTATCTGGTATTCTTTTCCTGGTACTGGAGAATGAGTTTAATGCATATTTGATTGGAAAGAGTCAGTGGTAATGTTGGACAAGTTTAGAGGGCTGTATAGTCTATGTCTATTCCTAATTATTCTGTCCTTATGTTTCAAAAAAGGTGGCAATTTGATGTTAGGTTAACACAATTTTAAAATAATGGGTCCTGCAATGAAATAAGGATGTCCCTTTCCCTTTCGTGTTGTGCTATCTGTGGTGCCCTTTTCCTCAGAGAGCAGTAAAGACGCGATTATTGAAGATATTCAAGGCTGAGCTCGAGTGATCTTTGCTGGACAGGAGAGTCAATGTTTCTTGGGATCAGACCGGAGATGGATGGTCAGACACCTTCGGATCAGACATGAGCATTCCGAATAGTGCAGCCGAATGGCTAACCGCTACTCCTATCCATGAAGTTAGTCTGCAGATGTAGCAAGTGGTTTGAAATGATGTTGTTCCTGGGAAAGGCTATCGGGTTTAATCGTAGCAATATTTTACTGCATCTGGACAGCGAGACTGCAGATGCTGGATGTCAGAGTCGAAAAGTATCGCACTGGAAACGCACAGCAGGTCAGGCAGCATCAGAGAAGCAGGAAAGTGAATGTTTCGGGCATAAGCCCTTCATCAGGAAACATGCCTCTCCTCCTCCCTCTACACACGTTCCTGGGAGGCCTTTTGATATGAAGAATTATCAGTTTAGGTATTGGATACGAAAACTTTTGAACCATACACGATTTTGAGAAAAAATAGCTGGATGCATATTTTCTCATGTTATAGTGTTTAAAACAATTGAATACATTTTAAGAATAAAATGTATTGATGGTTATGAATGCATAGGCGGGTACTGTACCTTTTAAAGAGTGTGAAAGTTGGCAAGGACTAAACAAGCACAGAGTGTGCAGAATTTTTTTTTAAAGTAACATTTGGCTGAAACAAATAACTGAGCTGAGTATTATTGAATTTGAATTTTAATTATATAAAATGATTTTAATGATATACCGAGACAATTTGATGTTTTGTGGTATAAAATCGGGCATTTTGAACAGTTAGCTAGAGCAGCAAAGAGCACGAACAAATGCAGACTGACTGCAGGATCGCTCACTGAAGGGTTCCTGTTTCTATGAAATCTGTGCAGCAGAAGACCGAAGAAAATACCCAGGAAAACCTACAGAGGAAGACTCACAGGAAAATCAACGTGCTCTTTTTTTCTTGGAGTTAAAGAATAAACTGTTATTGTTTTCTATAAATAGTGGGATTTGATCGTTCTTTGTCACTCACACTTTTACAGATTATGAGGCGATGTGATTTTTTTTCTGTGTGTCGGTTTAAATTAGCAGAAGGGCTTCAAAGTTTGCGAGAATATTTATAGTTCAGGTGTTCGTTGTTGTGATTGTGTTCGCTGAGCTGGGAATTTGTGTTGCAG
>NW_025183905.1:0-2698 GCF_004010195.1 Chiloscyllium plagiosum | reverse complement strand
TTGTGCATGTATAAACAGGCAGTTTGGCTTGTGCGGATTGAAATTGTTCATGTAACTTAACAGGTCTCATTGAATCTGCGGGAAGAAAGCAGTTAATATCTCAATTCTGACGAGTTTTCATCAAAAGAGTTTGGTTTCAGTTCTTCAACACACGCTGGTCTTAGTTGTATTTTAAATGTGCAAGTGGTAATGAAAGTCTTAGGGAAAATGTTAATTAACAGCTGCCGAAAATGACACTCATCCCCAACTCCGTTACGATGCAGCTGGCAAATCTCTTTAGAAAGGCACATCGAATAAAGGAGATGTGGCAATCGCTGATACCAATGTTGCATGCAATCATTTTAACGAGGAATGTGTGAACATCCTGTACTATATTAGGAGGTAGGGAGTGTGTATAATGCATTGGACTCTCTCCCCAATGACCTCCCCAGGCTGAAGTGATAAGGAGCTCCGAACAAAGATCGATGTCTCAACACATGACACGGGAGGCCTCTTGAAAACCTCTCCAAAACAGTAGAAAATAACAGCAACATGCGGAATTGGGAATGCTGCCTTTATGACAGAGAACGTGTGAAAGTGGGGACACTGCATGAACAAGGAGACATTATGTGGAAGTGGCAACTCCAGTCAAAATAACAGGGGAATGTGGAAGCCGGAATATTGTCTGAAAAGAGAGGGACAGGTGGAAGTGCGAATTTTACTGATCATACCAGTGAACACTTGGAAGTGGGAATCGTGTCCAATAAAAACAGGGAACATTTTGAAGCTGGAATATCCCAAAAATAACAAAGAAATGTGTAAGTAGGAATGTTGTTCAAAATAATTGGAATATGTCGAAGTGGTGATATTTTTTAAACCAGCAGCACAATGTGGCTATTGGAATGTCATCTCAAATGAAATGATCGTGAGGATGTGGGAATTGTTTTGAAAATAACAGGAGGGTTTTTGAGGTGGGAATGCTGTCTGAAGTTGATTTAATTATTCATTGATATATTTATTGTCACTCGTATCTCGTTCCTAAACGTCGTGAAAAGTATTTTATACTGCGCCCACTCTCTAGTGCCATCTCAAAGCAAAAGAAACATATGTCAAAACATAGAATATAATGTTAGAAAATTAGTAAATAGCATCAGAGAATTCATAGAATCTCTACCATGTAGAAACAGTTCAGCTACAATATGGTGCCATCTCATCAAATTCAAACCTTAAATCAAACAGGTGCTATTGTCCCACCTCTTTAAGAAATCCTAGAATTTAGTCTATCAAATTATACCAAGTTACGGTGGTGTTTTGCCTTCTCCGTTGATTCTCCATCAGCATTATTCTCTAGTTGTGTCGCTGTTCTCGTTGGTATTTCGATGGTGTTTCACCTCAGTCATAGAGAACTGTGAGGGATAGACACTTTCTGTTGGGAGCTTACGACCGTTAGTTCTGGAAGATGGCAGCCAGCTCTGAGTCATTTGTCCAACTGCCCCCTTCTTTTTATACAATTGGTGAGATATTTATAATTTTTAACATCGGATTAGTCGCGTGTTGTCAGAACCATCAGGCTTAAATTTATTGGATTCAGGAAACTAAGTACCTGGTTCAAATTGATTGCCTAAATTCAAAAGCCGTCGTCTTGGTAAAGAAAAAACTGCTGATTGTCCTTCTGCCTGTACGGCCTTTTGATACACATTTCAATTCGGGTGCTTTCTATGTACGTGCAAACTTTAAGGCTACTGCTCAAAGACATCCATTCTAGATCTCGAACAACAGAAAATGCACATAATCTACAAAAGCGGACATGCAATGCTTTCATGCCAGCATTGTGCAAACACGAAATTCTAATTTCCTGACTCACAATCTACAAGTTACCTTTTCAGTTTCACAACATTTGGACCGCATTTAATTGCAGCAGAGTACAGTCCGAACATTGAACACACAAGTTTACAAAGAGATGCTGGATCATTTCTAGTCTTAACAGTTGGACAATGCAAACTTTGTTAAACTCTCAGACTGAATGGAGCCTTGTGGCCAGCGAAGTCCGTGTTAGTGGCGAATACTTAACAGAGAGATGAACTGTTCAAAATGGTTAGAGACTGCTTCCCGTCACATCACTGAAATGTAAGTATTTCTGTCAATTTTGCCAGCCACCAGGCGTTTGGGCTGCTTTTCTGCTCGTGTTCTGAGTTTAGTCTGCAGTTGATTCTCACGCATTCATTCTCCACAATCAACGTCGAGTTACGGAGGGGTCATGTGGTGCAATGGAAGTGTTCTCTCTTTGTTTCAGGAGATCCAGATTCATCTTCGAAATTTCTTCATCATAACTCGGAAGCACGAAACCAACTTTAAAATAAGTGTTTCCATCAAAATTAAGATTGACTGCTCTTTCATAATTATAGATTCATAGAGTCCTGCAGCCCGGAGATAGGCCCTTTCACCCAAAATGATCAATGCTGACTAAAAGGTCACCCATACTACCCCATTTCCCTGCACATGGCCCATATCCTTCGAAACCTTTCCGATCCAATGTATTTGTCCAAATGCATTTTGAATGTTCCTATTGTACTCGCCTGAACCAATTCTGCTAGCTGGTGATTCCATATAAAATCAGATATGTTTTTAAGTGACTAGTCCATCGTCACGTTCGCACAGTGGTTAGCGTTTTTGCGACACAGCACCTCTGACCCGGGTTCGATACCATCCTCACTGGAAT
>NW_025183904.1:0-2698 GCF_004010195.1 Chiloscyllium plagiosum | reverse complement strand
GTCCCTCCTCCCTATCTTTTATCTTAGCCTGCTGAACACACTTTCCTCATTACTGAAGAAGGGCTTATGCCCGAAACATCGATTCTCCTGTTCCTTGGATGCTGCCTGACCTGCTGCGCTTTTCTTATCAATCTACACCCCAACACAGTGTAATAAAGGTCTGTTACACCAGTAATAACCCCTATCAATCTACACCCTAACACAGTGTAATAACGCTCTGTAATAAGATTTTCTGTGAAACCTGAGGCTGCTCACTCACCGTATGCTCACTCTCCACATCGAGGGAGCTGGTTGCTTCGTCGAGGATGAGGATTTGAGGTTGCCGGATGAGAGCGCGAGCAATGGCTATTCTCTGTTTCTCTCCACCAGAAAGCTGTCCTCCTGCCTCTCCAACATCTGAACGGGAAAGTGGAATATTTCAGTGATGCTCACATCGTATTGATCCATTTCCCCTTCTCCATACAGTGGGGGCAGCTCAGTGACCTGAGCAGCTTCTCATGTGGCTTCTCTCGGAGATGGAGCTGAGCTCCCCACTGGTGTAGCCCTCCACAGAGATCGGTGGGAGCAACTCCCAAAGCCCAGTCAGTCAGTCACCCTCGGTAACAAAGTCCCTCACAGTCACACTCAATTACAGTCGCTCACGCTCACCCTCGAGAATGGAGGCCCTCAATATCACACTCAGTGACACTCACCCTCAGTAACAGAGTCCCTCACTGTCACACTCAATTACAGTCCCTGACTGTCCCTCCTGATCATCCTGCCCTCACTCCCAGTCTGGCTGGGTGTCGAGTATGGTTTCTGATGATACCTGTGCTGTAGCCATGCTCCAGTCCCTCGATGAATTCATGGGCATTGGCCTTCTGAGCTGCTGCAGTGACCGATGACATCGGAACGTTGTGGAGGCCATAGCAGATATTGTCCCTGACAGAGAGTGCAAACAGCACAGGCTCCTGTCCCACGACACCCAACTGAGGAGCAAAAACACAAGAGTTTTGTTCAGAATCACCAGGAGAGAGACAGACTCCAGTGTGGTTGTAGAATGCTGTCGGAGTGAGAGGACCAGGCAGGATAGTGAGACCTGTACTCAGTACTCACCAACAGACTGAGAGTGGGCAATGAAGGAACATCATTCAACACAGCTCAAAGCATCACACATCTCGAGAAGGACGTATTGAGTGTAGTCAATATGGTACACACCGATATTGTGTGTATTTTGGGATGGACAGATGGAAATTGATGTGCATATCCCCCACTGAGGCAGTTGGTAAAGTGATAGACTTACCTTTATTAACTGAGGTACTGGCTTTAAGTGCAGGGAGATGATGCTGGAACTGTATAAAACATTGGGGAGGTCACAGCGAGAGTATTGTGTGCAGTTCTGGAATCCTCATTCTAACACTGGAGACTTACCAGCAAGTTGTCTGGGCTGCAGAGTTTCAGTACCGAGAGAGAGATGGGACATACTGGGATTGTTTTCTTAAAGCAGAGGGGATTTGACTGAGATTTATACAATTTTCAGGAGCATAGATAGGATAGAGAGGAAGAAATGTTCTCTCCATAGAGGGATCAATGATCAGGAACACAGATTTAAGGTGCGGGCTGGAAGGTTTCGAGGGCACTTTGAGGGGAAACCTTTTTACCTTGAGGGAGCCTGGAACTCACTGCCTGTCAGGCTGGGTAAAGGAAGAAATCCTCGTCCCATTAAACAAGGAGTTAGATGGGCACTTGTGATGCCAAATCATACAAGGCTGTGGACCAATGGGCTTAAAAATGTGTTGCTGGAAAAGCGCAGCTGGTCAGGCAGCATCAAAGGAGCAGGAGAATCGACGTTTTGGGCATAAGCCCTTCCTCAGGACCAATGGGATCAGAATAGTTTGGTGGCTGTCCTTGACCAGTGCAGACATTATGGGCTGAGGAACCTTTCCCTGTGTTGGAGAGCTCTATTACAGTAAATGCCAGCCTTGTTTTGCAGGGGCGAACATTGGAGGGTAAATGCTCGCTGGGTTAACTCCCCTGATTTCCTTCACACAGCCACCACAGCAACCAGATGATTTACACCTCACCTGAATGACTACCAACCAATGACTATCAGCCAATGATTCACTGAAGGAACAGCCCAGGAGGGTGGGTCTACAGGCTTTAGGCTGCAGTGAGAAAACCTGAAGTTCTTCCCATTATATCAGGGATAATCTGACAGAGGGAGGTGAGAGGGAGGGTGGTCAGTCCACAGTCAGCGACGGTCTTGCTCAAAGAGATGGGGATAAACTACATTGGCCACTCGGGTTGGTCAACGATCAGAGGGTGATTGGCAATGGGCATATTTCAATCCAAATGTAGACGCAAAAGGTTGCTCAGGACGGAAGTTAGACTGAGGTTGGAGCTTTTCGTTTGTCAGTCGTGCCAAGGGCAATGGAACCAAATTGGGTAGATTTAGAGAAGATGTGGATCAGATGAGATCTATTTTGTGGTGAACAGGCTGAAAGACTTCCTCCTGAAGGACAGAAAGCTGGGAACTGAGATGGAGGGGCTGGCACTTGCAGAGAGTATGTGAGTATAAGGTGATGGAATGAATGCCAGACCCTGAGGTATTATCCGTAATAATGTCCCTTGTTTGTGAGTGGGACTGCTGCTCAGCAGCTCCTTATTCTGTTCATAACTTATACATTACATTCAATCAGTGACCCTGTGTGTATCAATC
>NW_025183903.1:0-2698 GCF_004010195.1 Chiloscyllium plagiosum | reverse complement strand
CTCCCTGTCTCTCTCTCTCTCTCTCTGTCGATCTCCAATAACTCTCTCTGCTTTCAGATAGCGTAGTTGGAGAGCTCGTGTGTGTACGAAGGACTGAATGGCTTCCGTCTGTGCTCTATTAATTCTGTGGTTCCCTGACCCACAATAAAAACGTTAGGTGCCTGTAGAGACAAGCTGGTTCAGTGAAGGACACAGGGCACAATCATCCATTATCTCTTGCTGTTCTCTGGTATACAGCGACTTCGAAATATCTGTTCAAATAAAATAGATTGAAATTCGAACAGTGGGGAGGACGTTCACAAGATGATATTGCAATGAGAATTTAATAAGCAGTTGCCACACACAAAATGTGGATTTGCCTGATAGCTACTCCTCCCAATTAACACTCTCTAGCTCCTGCCTGATACTGACATAAATTGCCTTAGCTTCAATTCCATAGCTTCTCAAAAGGTCCTGACTTATCCATGTTCTTAGTTATCTTAAAACTGAAGGGGTTTCCAAAATGATTCTACAATGCTGTCCCCCTGAAATGCCAGTCAACTGTCCAGGCTCATTAACCAACACGAGGTCCAGTATGACCCTTCCTGTAGTGGACTATCCACATACCATTTCAAGTAAACAAAACAAATTCTGTCCCGTCTAAGCCACTTGCCCTCAGGGAGTCCCAGTCAATATTGGAGATGTTGAAGTCACTCACTATGACACCTCTGTTTTTATTACACCTTTCCATAACTGGCTCACACTTTTGTTCTCAAAGTCTCGGTGGCTGTTGAAAGGACTATGGTATAATCCGAACACAGTAATTGCATCAATGTAATGGTTGCAACATCATGGTCCCATGTATTGAATCAGGTTGTAAGCTCATCTGCCTTACCCATAATAATCATTGCATTGACATAAACACACTTCAGCCCAATGCCATCAGATCCTGAGTCGATAGGATATACACAAGAAGGACGGGATGGACTTTAATTGGCAGCAATCTCCGATATGTGGATCATTTGGATTTGCAGGTCGATAGGATGTACGCAAGAGGACGGGATGGACCTGAACTGGCAGCAATCTCCTGGCAGGCAGGTTTGCTGTTGTCACTCAGGAGGGTTTAAACTAGTGTGGCCGTTGGGGGGACTTTGGGAACCAGAGCATTAGATCCACAAGTACACGACTGAGGCGGAGTTGGCGACTAATCCCAGTACAGCTCAGACCAACAACAAACAGACAGAGGTTACTGAACACAATGGGCCTGACAGGCTGAAGTGCGCTGATTATAATGTGAGGAGTATGACAGGCAAGACGGATGAACTTGGAGCTTGGATGAGTATACATAACTGCTATGTTAATATTATAGAGATTTGTTTGGGAGAGGAACTCAAGAATCCCAATGATACACATATCGGAAGTGCTGCCTCCTCTACCAGTTCTTTGTCCATGTATTTAACTCTCCTACCATTCTATCCCTAACCTCATTGGCACATGGAATAGTCTTGTCACACCAAAATTTAAATATCATTTCAGCACAACTCCAGCAAGACTTTTTTCTTTACAATGGACAGACTTGACAAGAAACACTTAAGTGTGAGTTTATTAACTCTAAAGAGGAGACCACTGAATCACTAAATTCTTTGTCAGGAGACAGAAAAAAGCTAGGATTTGAAAAGATACATCATTTGTAACACATGCACATTCTTCAAATGCATAAAAATCTAACTGAAGAGATAAATCAACCATGGCTAATGAGGCTGGTACAATTGCAACATTTAAAATGCAACTGGATGGGTATATGATTAAAAAGGGATATGGGCTGGATGCTGGCAAATGGGACGATATGAGATTGGAATATTTGCTTCGGCATGGACGAGATGGATCGAAGGGCCAGTTTCCGTATTGTATATCTCTATGACTCTACTCTGCGGCCTCATTGTTAATTGTGGGCTCGGAAACCCGATTAATGACCGATGTCAGGCTAATTGCCTTATGATTTCTTGTCTTTTGGTTCCCTTCTTTCCTTGCACAGAGATTTACATTCCGATTTGCCTGGTCTCTGTGACGCTTCCTGAGGACATTTATTTCTGAAAATCCACCACCACTGTCTCCACAATCTTCTCCTCTATCTCCTTCAGAACTTTGGGTTGTTAGCCTTCCAGTCTGTGTGATTTATCCAGCTTCAAACATTGCAGCTTCCACAGCACATTCTCATCAGCACCGATCACTACACTCATCTCTCGCCCTTGACTGTCTTGAAGTTCTGGAATGCTGCTAGTTGTTAACCATTGTGAGGACGTTGCAAAGCACCTATTCATTTCATTCTCCAATTCTTTTCTTCTCCGTTTCTCTGTGGCTGGCCTCGTTTTCAAGTTGCCCAATGTTCACTCTTGCATCTCTTCCTGTTATAAATCTTACCTAAACTCTTGCAGTCTCCTTTCCTATGCGAAGCTAGCTTATACGTTCCATATTCCCCACCTCATTGTTTCTTTTGAATTGTCCTCTGCTGCTATAGAAAGGCTTCCCAGTCTTACCGAGACTGAGGGAGACCATTTCGGGGAATTGACTGCAGCAGGCGACATGTAACTACGCTAATCCTGTTAGCCATCATTGGGTGGCATGATGACACAGCTCCGCTGCCTCACAGTGCCAGGGAGTCGGGTTCAATTCCAATCTCTGGAGCCTATAGAACATAGAACATAGAAGAATACAGCGC
>NW_025183902.1:0-2697 GCF_004010195.1 Chiloscyllium plagiosum | reverse complement strand
GAGATTTCAGAATCAAGAATAAATTTCAAATGGGAATTAGAAACGTACTACAGAAAGGGAATGATTCCAGGCGAATGGGAAAAAGTTACAGACTGGGAGCATTCGTTGTTTCTTTTGAAGCATCTGCACCTGCACTACGGAACAGTGGCTAACCAGCTGGGGTGCCTTCTTTTATCGATTTTATTTCAAATCTTCTTGTGCATTTCAGTTGAAATGTGCATCTGGGAAATATTTTAATCCGTCATTATCCTCCTCATCACGAGGAGTACCTTGTAAATTTGCAAAACCGACAATATCCCCCGCTGTGTTCCATCACTACCTTCATTATGATGCAAGAAAACGTGATAAAACGTATCAACAGTGAATGGCCAAGATGGACAGTAGGTATCTGTAGGCCACAGTATCCGGCATAGAATCAAAGAACAGTAATGGCACAGCGGAGATCGTTCGGTTTGGCGTGTACATGCTGCCTGCCTGAATGGGAAGTTAAGCGTGTACTCGCCGCCAGCAGCCTGACACATTCTTAATTCTTGGATAATTGCGCAATTTCCTCCTGAACACCTGGATCAAATTTGTCTTTCTTGCCGTCTCAGGAAATACATTCCGGGTGATAACCATTGACGTGAACTTAATTTTGCTGAAGTAGCCATTGAATCAGTTATTAGTTCTGTTCAATGTGTTAGTTTCAGTTCTCAAGCTTTCCACCAACTGGAGCAGATTTACTTTATCTGTTCTGTCTACACTCATCCAGATTTAGTCATCTGCCCCAAGCAGGAACGGTGCGAATGCTTTGCAGAGGGTACAGAAATGTTTGCCAGGATGTTACTTGTTATGGACGATTTTAGCTTGGAAGAAAGTTTGGATAGACTGAGATTGTTGTCATTGGAGGGCAGGAGATTGTGAGAGCCATCTGATCGGCGTTTATAAGATTGTGAATGGCGTGGATAGATTGAAAAGGCTTTTCTCCAGGGTGGATGGGTCAATTGCTTAGCGACACAGGTTCAAAGTGCGAAGGGGAGAGTTCAGAAGGAATGTGCGAGGGAGAGGATTTCCAGATTAACGTTGGCAGAGGAGGAGACAGAAGCAAGCACAAGACCGGATTTTACGGAGCTGCTGGACAAATATAGCAAGAGGAAGGGAATTAAACGATACAGATCCTGTTTGTAAAGGCGGTGTCAGTATGGAATGGAGAATATGTGTCAGCGCAGGCTCAGAGGACTGAAGGTCAATTTCCGTGCTGAATTGTTATTTGTACTCCGTCTTTATTTCCTCAAACCCCTCTTATGGAAGTAAAATGGCCCCACTTTCTTCAATCCAGCTCCATTAGCAAACTCCCTGGACCGTGAAATAATTCTTGCAAAATGGTTCTGAGTGCTCTGTCATTCCTTGACATCCGTCCTAAAGAACGTTGCCCAGACTCTGGCACAACGATCGCGTTGGTGTCAAAGCGTGTTCTACAGATTTAACACAACCTAGTTGTTTTTTTTTTGGCCCCAAATCCCTCTTAATAAAGCTTATGAAGCCGTATGCTTTATTTTATAACCTCTCACGACAGTTTCATTACTTTTGGTATGGTTGCCAACTTTCTGCGACAGTCCATGACCACACTGCTCTTCCTGTTCACTTCGCAAATAATTGCCATTCTGCAAATCAGGGAACTAATTCCCCTCGACTTCACTTTTCTGGCAATTGCTTCAAATTATTTCATTTCGTTTCAAAAGCAATACCTCTCACTTCGTGATATTTGTTTGCTATTTAACATCCCGTGAATTCTTCCCAAACTCCCGCAATTGGCGTTTGGATTCAGTCAGTGACATTTACACTGTGGTTTCAACGTCACTGAGGACTAGATTCTCATGATATCAAGGTCATCAGTTTATTCGTGATCACGTCTCTGTATTTTCTGGCAAAGTGTGCTCTGAAATCTGCATCATATGGCATCTTTACATTCGGGCGGCTATGTTGGCTGAATGGTTGACACTGCTGCCTCACAGCACCAGGGACCCGGAATGGTTTCCAGCCTCGGGTGACTGTGTGTAGTTTGCACATTTTCCCCGTGTCTTCGTGGTTTTCCTCTGGGTGCTCCGATTTCCTACCACAGCCAAAGATGCACAGATTCGGTGAACTCACCATGCTAAAATACCTATTGTAGTAAGGATTGTGAAGTTCCACTGTAATCATTGGAATATAGGGAAGGTGAATGGTTCTGGGTGGGTTATTCTTTCGAGGGTCGTTGTGGACTTGTTGGGCCAATGGTCTGTTTCCACACTATAGGAATTCCATGATAGGAATAGTCCATTTGGAACAATTGTGCGCTGCAAATACCTCCTTCCTCCCGAACTGGAAGAAACACGTTTCTACCTGTTTCTTGTTTCCTTCTATTCCCTTCCATTTTGCTATCTCTATTTTGCAACGATACTGTCATCACATTGAAACATTCACTCCAACCAGTCAACGTATCAGCCAGCTCCACACTCTGAACTGTCTCGTTATGAATGCAAACCTCTGAATATATCTATCTGTTATGTTGGCACTTCATGTATTGACAGAGCTTTGTTCTGGAGCGATTTACAGTTGAACCAATGTCTCCACATGCATTTGATTCAGCCTTTATCCGAAGACTGAAAATTTTCTATGAAACCTCTTCATACTGCCGACCTTTGTGAGAAGGCCCAATCTTTTCAAACTTTCCAAATC
>NW_025183901.1:0-2697 GCF_004010195.1 Chiloscyllium plagiosum | reverse complement strand
CCTGCACATCCCTAGACACTATGGAACAATTTATCATGACCGATCCCACCCTAACCTGCACATCCCTGGGCACTATGGGACAATTTAGCATGGCCAATCCACCCTAACCTGCACATCGCTGGATTGTGGGAGGAAACCAGAGCACACCCACACAGACACAGGGAGAATTTCGAAACTCCACACAGTCACTCGAGAGTGGAATCGAACCCAGTTCCCTGGCGCTGTGAGGCAGCAGTGCTTATCACTGAGCCATGTGCCGATACAGTGTTAATGTATACAAGGCTATGGGCCAAGGGCTGGAAAATGGGATTAGAAACGATAAGTAGTAGTGCAGACTTGATGGGCCAAAGAGCCATCTTCTGTGCTGTAGACCTCTGTGACTGTATGAGTAGAGTGAGCCTGAGGCCATAGTGCTGTAAATGGTAAGAGTTGCTGGGTAATACATACTGATGATCCATCTCTCCATAACCTCCAACGACAAGTACTCGCACCTCATCTGAAACAGAAGACAAGACATCGGGGCAGGTCTTACAATTCAACATTCACCATCATAGCTTCAGTAACAGAATATTTCAGACTCTTTGAGGTCTCCAATTAAGATGCACAAATACTTTCCGGACTGAATCTTTTACACATCAGTGAAAGTTCAAAGGAGATGCACAGCTGGACCCAGTGGAATAGACGTCAGGGCCCACAGTGACAGGTGTCAGGGACCATGGTGACAGGTGTCAGGGCCCATGGTGACAGGTGTCAGGGCCCATGGTGACAGGGCCCACAGTGACAGGTGTCAGGGACCATGGTGACAGGTGTCAGGGCCCATGGTGACAGGGCCCACAGTGACAGGTGTCAGGGCCCACAGTGACAGGTGTCAAGGCCCACAGTGACAGGTGTCAGGGCCCATGGTGACAGGGCCCACAGTGACAGGCATCAGGGCCCATGGTGACAGGGCCCACAGTGACAGGTGTCAGGGCCTATGGTGACAGATGTCAGGGCCTATGGCGACAGGACCCAAAGTGACAGGTGTCAGGGCCTATGGTGACAGGTGTCAGGGGTGACAGGTGTCAGGGCCTATGGTGACAGGTGTCAGGGCCCACAGTGACAGGTGTCAGGACCTATGGTGACAGGGCACACAGTGACAGGTGTCATGGCCCACAGTGACAGGTGTCAGGGCCTATGGTGACAATGCCCACAGTGACAGGTGACAGGGCCCACGGTGACAGGTGACAGGGCCCACGGTGACAGGTGACAGGGCCCACAGTGACAGCTGTCAGGGCACATGGTGATAGGTGACAGGGCCCACGGTGACAGGGCCCACAGTGACAGGTGTCAGGGCCCACGGTGACAGGGCACACAGTGACAGGTGACAGGGCCCACAGTGACAGGTGTCAGGGCCCATGGTGACAGGTGACAGGGCCCACAGTGACAGGTGACAGGGCCCACAGTGACAGGTGTCAGGGCCTATGGTGTCAGGGCGCACAGTGACAGGTGTCAGGGCCTATGGTGATAGGGCCCACAGTGACAGGTGTCAGGACCCATGGTGTCAGGGCCCACAGTGACAGGTGTCAGGGCCTATGGTGACAGGGCCCACAGTGACAGGTGTCAGGGCCCATGGTGACAGGTGACAGGGCCCATGGTGACAGGTGTCAGGGGCCACAGTGACAGGTGTCAGGGCCTATGGTGACAGGGCCCAAAGTGACAGGTGTCAGGGCCTATGGTGACAGGTGTCAGGGCCCACAGTGACAGGTGTCAGGACCTATGGTGACAGGGCACACAGTGACAGGTGTCATGGCCCACAGTGACAGGTGTCAGGGCCTATGGTGACAATGCCCACAGTGACAGGTGACAGGGCCCACGGTGACAGGGCCCACAGTGACAGGTGTCAGGGTCCACGGTGACAGGGCCCACAGTGACAGCTGACAGGGCCAATGGTGACAGGTGACAGGGCCCACGGTGACAGGTGTCAGGGCCCACAGTGACAGGTCCCACAGTGACAGGTGACAGGGCCCACAGTGACAGGTCCCACAGTGACAGGTGACAGGGCCCATGGTGACAGGTGTCAGGGCCCAGGATGATAGGTCACAGGGCCCACAGTGACAGGTGACAGGGCCCATGGTGACAGGGCCCACAGTGACAGGTGACAGGGCCCACAGTGACAGGTGTCAGGGTCCACGGTGACAGGGCCCACAGTGACAGGTGACAGGGCCCACAGTGACAGGTGTCAGGGCCCACAGTGACAGGTCACAGGGCCCACAGTGACAGGTGTCAGGGCCCACGGTGGCAGGTGGCAGGGCCCAAGGTGACTGGTGACAGGGCCCACAGTGACAGGTGTCAGGGCCCACGGTGATAGGTGACAGGGCCCACAGTGACAGGTGACAGGGCCCACAGTGACAGGTGTCAGGGCCCGAGGTGACTGGTGACAGGGCCCACAGTGACAGGTGACAGGGCCCACGGTGATAGGTGACAGGGCCCACAGTGACAGGTGACAGGGCCCATGGTGACAGGGCCCACAGTGACAGGGCCCACAGTGACAGGTGACAGGGCCCACAGTGACAGGGCCCACAGTGACAGGTGTCAGGGCCCACGGTGACAGGTGACAGGGCCCATGATGACAGGTGACAGGGCCCACAGTGACAGGTGACAGAGCCCACAGTGTCAGGTGTCAGAGCCCACAGTGACAGGTGTCAGGGTCCACAGTGA
>NW_025183900.1:0-2697 GCF_004010195.1 Chiloscyllium plagiosum | reverse complement strand
GAGAGCAGAACCCTTTTCATTCCAGATGGAATTTGTGTGTGTTTGCAAATTGCTTACTGGGAATATTTGGTGAATTTTTGTGCTGCATATTGTAGCTGGTGCACACTGAGTGTCGGTGCGGTGGGAGGTGATGTTTAAGGATGCGGTGCCAATCAAGAGGGGGCTGCTTTGTCCTGGTTGGTGTTCAGCTTCTTGAGTGTTGTGGGAGCTGCCTCCATCCAGGGCAAATGGGGACGCTGAAAGTGAAGCCTTATCCCAATGCAGGGAGGGAGTTCAGCTGGGAACTTATGGACTTGCCAGTGCAGCACAATCCAAAGGAATTGTCCAGGGATTGGAATTTTCTACTGGTTAACTCCTATCAGATTGGAACCCTCTGTAAGTCTCCAAAAAATCATATCCTTCAAAGGGTTCTGATGAAACTAAATACCACAGTAATTCAGAAAATATTTGTCGATTAAGTACGTGGTCTTACTCCTGAGTACCAATTCAACAGATTGCATACTAATGTCACAACGATCCCACGATGACCAGTTTCAATGAAATACTCTATTTCATGTATATTATTTCAGGAATGGTGCTTAAAGACAAATCATACCTCACTGCAGAGGAATCACAAACGTTGCTGCCCTGAGTGTTTTTACTGACTGAGAGACCTCAGCGCAATTGTTACCAAATCCACTCCAGCCTTGTATTTATGTGTGGCAAGTCCATAAGTTCCCAGCTGAAATAGAGTATTTCTGCTATAATTGTAGACAAGAACCTTGGAGTGAGTCGTCTCTTCAGGAGACTATGGTGAATTTTATTACACTTTCTGCAGGTGTGTTCTGATGCAAATCGCAAAATCTTAGTGAGAACTGATACAAAATTGCAGTGGATAACAAGCCATTGGAATATTCGTCTTCTTCTCCTCATGTCTCAGGGACAATATCGCAAAGGACAGGCAAAACTGATTTGTGGTTCCAAAGACTTTCTTTGAAGAACGGAACAAACATGCAATGTGAGAGATTCATACAACTTGATCATTTCTCTGAGCAAAATCTGCCTTTGCAGTGGCGTGGGGAGTCCAGTTGAGGATGGCATTGTATCACTGAAAACAAATGGACAGCCAGGCGGAGAGAGAGAAAAAGTCTGAAACTTCGATTAACAACATGTTAATTAATTCATTCAAATCTCCATTGGAAAAAAAGTAATTCCCAATACAGGTAGAGATGGGCACACACACACACGTGCACACATGCAAATAGGCATATACAAGTACAGAGAGACAGAGACACACAAACCTATACAAGTACACATCATCATCAGCATCAAATTACCACCTTAAACACAATAGTGACACAGATAGAGGGTTTTTAACCTCAGTTCAACGGCTTCACTTCCAAAACAACAGAGACGCTGCTGCACAGACATACAGTCACAGAGATGCGTACGGAAATATAAACGTACTGTCATATTAACACACTGAAGGCACAAACATGTAGATGGTGTCAGAAATCGCATGTTGAAGTTCAACAGTATTATTTGGAAGCTTGTGATTACAAATAAATTTGTTGGGCTCTGACCTGGTTTAGTGCGACTTCTGATCTTGTCCACCTCAGTCCAACACCGGCATAGACACAGAGATAGACTGTGATACATATGCACAAGCAAAGAAACACACTGTAATAGACACACTTATATACACTGAAACACGCACATGCACCTCTGTCATGCACACAAATTCATCAACAGAAACATGCAGATAGATACCGAGGGAGATGCACACATGCGCAGACATAGACACTCACATATACAGAGAGATGTCCAGAGATGGATGCATAAACAGAGAGAGAAAAACAGGCGGACACAGAGACACCCACACACAAAAGCAATACACAGAGACACGCACTCACATATATGCACTCACAATCACATGTACACGCACACAGATACTCAGACATGTACTCACAGGCACTCAGAGGCACACATGCGTGTAGCAACACACTGTCATACATGTAAAAACACACAGGTATTGCCAATGACAGCCAACGTGAAGAGTCTAATAGAATTACACTAATCTCGGTGGAGTAGTGGATAGTGCTGAAGGATGTTGCAGGTTATAGAGGAACATGGATAAGCTTCAGAGCTGGGCTAAGAGGCAGAAAATGGAGATTAATACGTAAAAGTGTGAGATAATTCACTTTCGAAGGAGTAACAGGAGCACAAAGTACTGGGTTAATAGTTATATTCTTGAAGTGTGAATGAGCAGAGAGATATCGATGTCCATGTATATTGATGCCTGAAAGTTGACACACAGATTGACGGGGTTGGTAAGAAGGCTTACGGTGTGGTAGCTTTTATTGGTACAGGGATTGAGTTTCGGAGCCATGAGGTCATATTGCAGCTGTACAAAACTCTGGTGCGGTCGCACTTGGAATATTGCGTGCAGTTCTAGTCGCTGCATGATAAGAATGATATAGAAACATTAGAAAGGGTGCAGAGGGAATTTACCATGATGTTTTCGTTAGAGAGAAGGGGTTTGAGAGGAGCCCTAACAGAGAGATACAAGATAATCAGAGAATTAGAAAGGATGGACAGTGAGAGCCTTTTTCCTCGAATGGTGACGGCTGGCATGAGAACACATGGTGTTAAATTGAGGAGTGATGTTTGTAGGAAAGATATCGGAGGTAGGTTATTTACACAGAGATTAGTAAGGAC
>NW_025183899.1:1901-2697 GCF_004010195.1 Chiloscyllium plagiosum | reverse complement strand
TGGTAGGTGCTGCAGGGGTGTGCCCTCCCTGCTTCTGCAGTCTCTGGTGTGGTAGATGCTGCAGGGAGTGCCCTCCCTGCTGCAGTCTCTGGTGTGGTACGTGCTGCAGGGTGTACCCTCCCTGCTGCAGTCTCTGGTGCGGTTGGTGCTGCAGGGCAGTGCCCTCCCTGCTGCTGCAGTCTCTGGTCTGGTAGGTGCTGCAGGGGAGTGCCCTCCCTGCTGCTGCAGTCTCTGGTGTGGTAGGTGCTGCAGGGGAGTGCCCTCCCTGCTGCAGTCTCTGGTGTGGTAGATGCTGCAGGGGAGTGCTCTCCCTGCTGCAGTCTCTGGTGTGGTAGATGCTGCAGGGAGTGCCCTCCCTGCTGCAGTCTCTGGTGTGGTAGTTGCTGCAGGGGAGTGCCCTCCCTGCTGCAGTCTCTGGTGTGGTAGGTGCTGCAGGGGAGTGCCCTCCCTGCTGCTGCAGTTTCTGGTGCGGTTGGTGCTGCAGGGGAGTGTCCTCCCTGCTGCTGCAGTCTCCGATGCGGTCGGTGCTGCAGGGGAGTGCCCTCCCTGCTGCTGCAGTCTCTGGTGTGGTGTGTGCTGCAGGGCAGTGCCCTCCCTGCTGCTGCAGTCTCTGGTGCGGTAGGTGCTGCAGGGGAGTGCCCTCCCTGCTGCTACAGTCTCTGGTGTGGTAGGTGCTGCAGGGCAGTGCCCTCCCTGCTGCTGCAGTCTCTGGTGTGGTAGGTGCTGCAGGGGAGTGCCCTCCCTGCTGCTGCAGTCTCTGGTGTGGTAGGTGCTGCAGGGCAGTGCCCACCCTGCT
>NW_025183899.1:0-575 GCF_004010195.1 Chiloscyllium plagiosum | reverse complement strand
CCTCTCTGCTGCTGCAGTCTCTGGTGTGGTCTGTGCTGCAGGGGAGTGCCCTCCCTGCTGCTGCAGTCTCTGGTGTGGTCGGTGCTGCAGGGCAGTGCCCTCCCTGCTGCTGTTTGCTCGCTCCTTTTCCGTTTGGCTTCCTTCCCACTCCCAAATATTAACAAATATGTGTTCTGTGAGGTTTTAAACTAATCATTCCACCACATAAGTTGGTCAGGGATGGCAAAAAACACCAGTATGCCTTAGCTGTTAGGCAGAGCTGTCCACAGCAGGTCGACAGAATCGCTGCCATCTTGCCGAGTCCTAAACTATTTTTTAATGTAAAACACAGGTACCACATTATCTGAGGGCAGTATTTTTCGAGCAGAAAGACTGTGCTATTTTCTCGGTGTGTGGATTGTTAAAGTGCAGTGATGGCCTTTGGGAGCGAGATGTCCTCTTCCTGTCGGACGTGGGAGATTAGGGATAGTTTCCATTGTACTGGGAATGATGTTTCTACAAAGTATGTCTTGTTGCAAATCCTATCCGATTGTCTTTGTAGTTTGAAGCGACCGTTAGAGGCAATGAGGAATTTA
>NW_025183898.1:0-2697 GCF_004010195.1 Chiloscyllium plagiosum | reverse complement strand
GATGTTTTCGTCGTCTCCTTGCATTTGAACATGGACTGCTTCAGGAATGGTATGCCTAGTCAACATTCCCACTTCTGGCCTTACGATAGAGGGAGGATCATTGCAGCAGCTGAGAATGGTAGGTCTACGGACATTTTCTTTCCTGAGGACTGACTGCAGAGTTAGAATGGAAGAAAGTGAGGTTTCCGGATGCTGGAGACCAGAGTCATAAGTGTGGTGCTGGAAAATCACAGTTGGTCAGACAACATCCAACGAGCAGGATAATCGACATTTCGGGCATAAGCCCTTCCTCAGGAATGCGGCATGTGGGTCGGGGCAGAGAGGTAAATGGTAAGGGGTTGGGTTTGGTGATGTACCTAGGAAAGTTAGAGGTGGATGAAGGTGACGGAGAAGTTGATAATCAGAGGGGGCGGTAATGGACGGGTCAGGAGGGTGGAGCTGAGTTGGAGGCTTGGTACTGGGATAATGTGGAGGGAGTGGAAATAAGAAAGCTGCGGAAATCCACATTTATCTCGTGTGATTGCAAGCTCCCAAGGCTGAATATGAGGCGTTCCTGCACTTGGCGTATTGTGTTATGGTTTGGCAGTGGAGGATGCCCAGGACCTGCATGCCTTTGAGGGAGTGGGCGGAGGACTTGATGTGTTCAACACGGGGTGGTGGGGTTGGTGGGTGTAGGTGTCCTAGAGGTGTTCTCTGAAACGAGCCACGAGATGGCTCCCTGTCTCCCCAATGTAGAGAGACCACACACTGTGTGCAACGGATGCAGCAGGTAATATTGGGAGATGTGCAACTGAATTTCAGGCGGATGTGGAAGAATTCCTTAGGTCTCGGACGGAGGTGAGCGGAGTACTGTGGGCGCTGGCTAAGAGGTCAGGAGTGGAGTGTGGGCTGGTGGGAGGTGTGGACCAAATGAGGGAGTGGCAGGGCGAAGGGGATTTTCTGCAAGCAGACAGGGTTGGAGAGGGCAATATATTTCTGGTCGTAGGGTCCGTATGAAGGTGGCTGAATTAGTGGAGGGTGATGGATTGCCTGTGGAGGTTGGTGGGGTGGAAGGTGAGGACCAGGCAGGTTCTGTCCTTGTTGTGTTGGGAAGGGTGTGGTTCACGTGCGGTGGTGTGTGAAGTTGAGGATTTGTGATGAAGTGCATTGTCAACCACATTGGAAGAGAAGTTGAAACCCACCCCTCCCAATGCAACACCGACAAAACTCCCCGGTCCTTACCTTCCACCCCATCAATCTCCTATCTGTCCGTTTAACTGATGACCTTCTAAGTGCCCTTAAAGTTGGCGAGACTCCGACTGTTGCAGGCAGTGTGTTCCACGCCCCGACAACTGTCTGAGTAAAGAAACCAGCTCTCACATCTGTCCTATATCTGTCACCCCTCAATTCAAAGCTGTGTCCCCTCGTGCTAGCCATCAGTGTCCGAGGAAAAGGGCTCTCACTGTCCACCCCAACTAATCCCCTGATCATCTTATATGTTTCAATTAAGTCATGTTTCAACATTCTGCTCTACAACGAAAACAACTTCAAGTCTCTCAGCCATTCCTCATAAGGTCTTTCATCCACACCAGGCAACATTCTCGTCAATCTCATTTGCACCCTTTCTAAAGCTTCCACATCCTTCTTATAATGTGATGACCAGAAATGTACGAAAACTCCAAGTTCGGCCGCACCGGAGATTTGTCCAGCTGCAGCATGACCTCATGTTCCAAAACTCAAAACTATCAGTCAACACTAAAACATCATATGCCTTCTTCACAACGCGAATTACTGGGTCACAAGTTACAGGGATCTTTGCACATGGATACCGAGATCTCTCTGCTCAACTACTCTCCCAAGAATCTTATCATAAGCCTAGTAGTCTGCAATCCTGTTACTCCTTCCAAAGTGAATCACCCCACACTTTTCTACATGAAACTCTATTTGACACCTCTCAGATGAGCTCCGCCGCTTATCTATGCCCCTTTGTCATATGACATCTATGACATTCTTCATCACTGTCCACAACTCTACCAACCTTCGTTGTCATCAGCAAATTTCTTAAGTCATTCTTCTATGTTGTCGTTAAAATGAGAAACAATAGTGGTCCTAGAATGCAGTCTTGCAGTACATCACCAGTAACTGAATTCAGGATGAACATTTCCCATCAACTGCCACCTTCTGTCTTCTTTCAGCTCGCCAATGTCTCATCCAAACCGGTACATCACCTTCAATTTCATGCCTCAGTATTTTGTTCAATTGCCGACTGTGGGGAGGAGTTATCAAAAGCATTACTGAAATCCACGTACACCGTATATACAGCATTGCACCCCCCCCCGCCATTTATCAGTTTGGTCACCGTTTGCAAAAAACGCAATAAGGTTGGTGAGGCATGACCTACCCTTCACCAAGCTGTCTCGAATATGCCTCACCAAAGGATTCCTCTCTAGATTATTATAAGTCTATGTCTTTTGATCTTTTCTGACCGTTTACTCATAACCGAAGTAAGGCTCGCTTGTTTATAATAAAGAGGGTTGTCTCTATTCCCCTTCCTGAACTAAGGGACATCATACATGACTCTATTTGCCATCCTGCAGTCTTCAAGCACTATTCCTGTACACAATGAAGACAGAATGATCTACGCCAAAGGCGATGAAATCTCCCCCCTTGCGTCCCAGAGAATCCTTGGAAAAATCATATCCGGCCGAGGGGACTTAT
>NW_025183897.1:0-2697 GCF_004010195.1 Chiloscyllium plagiosum | reverse complement strand
CAGATTGGCAGATATTATCTACATCGACTTCAGGAAGGCTTTCAGCAATGTTCCCCATGGGAGACTGGTGAGGAAGGTTAGATCTCACGGAATAGCTGGAGCACTCACCATTTGGAAGCGGAACTGTCTCAAAGGTCGAAGACAGAGGGTATTGGTGGTGGGTTATTTTCACTCCACTGGACACAGGCCTCTAGTCTGATAAACAACCCTCAACCACCACCCTCTGTCTTCGACCTTTGAGCCAGTTCTGTATCCAAGTAGCTAGTTAACCCTCTATTTAAGATCTAACCTTGCTGACCCGTCTCCTCTGGGAAATCTTGTCAAATATCTTACTGAAGTCCATATAGATCACATGTACCACTCTGTCCTCAACAATCCTCTTTCTTACTTCTTCAAAAACACAATCAAGTTTGTAAGACATGATTTCCCACACACCAAGTCACGTTGATTATCCCTCAAATGTCCTTGCCTTTTGAAGTACATGCACATCCTGTCTCTCAGGATTCTCCACAACTTTATGCATTTCAATACATCCAGCACTTGCTCCTCTGTAATATGGACATTTTGCAAGGTGTCACCATCTATTTCCCTACATTCCATATCTTCCATATCCTTGTCCACAGTAAATACTGTTGCAAAATACTCGTGTGGCATCTCCACCATTTTAAGCGGCACCACACAAAAGCTGCCTCGTTAATGTTTGAGGGACCCTATTTTTTCCATCGTTACCCTTCTGTCCTTAATGAATTTGTAAAAACCCTTTAAGTCTCCTTGATTCTATCTGCGAAAGCTATCTCATGTCCACCCTTTTGCCCTCCTGATTTCCATCTTAAGTAGACTCCTACTGCCTTTATACACTTTTAAGGATTCACTCGATCTATCCTGTCTATACATTACATATGCTTCCTTCTTTTTCTTAACTAAACCTCAATTGTTTACCTGGATGGGTGCAGCTCCGACAACCCTGAAGAAGCTTGACACATAGCTGCCTGCCAGTTTGGCACCATATCCACAAACATTCAGTCCCTCCACCACCAGCATTCAGTAGCAATGGTTATTACTGTCTGCAAGGTGGACTTCAGAAATTAACCAAAGGTTCCAAGACAGCACCTTCCATACACGCAATCACTTCCATCTAGAAAAACAAGGGGAGCAGGTACTTGGGAACACAACCACCTGCAAGTCCCCTCCAAGCCACTCACCATCCCGATTGGAGATATATCGCCATTCCATCACAAAGTTGGGTCAAAACATTGAAATTCCCTCTCACCTGGCATTATGGGTCAACCCACAGTAAGTGGACTGCAGAAATTCAAGAAGGCAGCTCACCACAAACTTCTCAAGGGCAAATAGGGATGGACTATCAATTCTGGCGAGCCAGCGACGGCCAAGTCCCACAAATGAATAAACAATAAATCACCATTGTATGAAATGAATTGAGTATTGACAACATAGAGAGGAATTATAATTTTTTTCACACAAATACACACAAAAAGTCTCAAGTGCACAGCACTGAACGTGAATATTTTTCTCGCATGGCCACTCTTCAGTTTTAGGTTGAGAGAACTGAAAAAGCTTTGTTCACAACACTCCCACTCGGTGAAGGTCTGTGCGCCAACTGGGAGCATGTTAAATGAATCATTAATGGCCTCGGTAGAATCTGCCAAGCGAACCCTGGCAACATTTTGTGCACTCCGCCTTCCAAAGCCTTTTCTACTCGTTTGTTTGGATTTCCAGTTCCAGAAATGATCGCGACCGTAGACAGGAGGCTGTTCCAGTATGCAGTTGGGATACGCTGCTGTTAGCTGTTTGATCTTTTTTAAGGTGGGACATCCTGAGTCTGCAGGCGTGCCTCTAGCATTCGGGATGTGGTATCCCACACAATGCAGGATCCACCTACTACTGATAAAATGCTAGCATTGGTGGGAACAGACTCCACATTGGCCAACTGAGTGGCCATCCTTTCCCTGTTTTGAAATCAATAAAATACCATTTAGATGGAAAGATAAGAGGTACTGCAACTCCTTCCTTCCCTTAGGTGAAAGTGTGGACTGCAGTTGCCGGAGATTAGAGTTAAGATTAGAGTGATTCCGGAAAAACAGAGCAGATCAGGCGGCATCCGATGAGCAGCCTTGACCATTCCTGATGAAGGGTTCTTGCCAAAGCTTCGATTTTCCCGCTTTTCCGATGTTACCTTACCTGGTGTACTTTTCCAGCACCACTCTAATCTTGACTCTTGCCTTCCCTTGAAATTTTACAACCTATTACCCACCTAATGATCTTGCAGCATGTCCCTTCAGGTCTGATATAACCCAGTCTGATTAGTTTAAACCTGCTTCCAATATACAACAACATGGAAGTGTGGCAAACTGGTCAGAATTGATAAAGTTCAACAAAAACAGTCTTGACTTACTCTGAAATTCAGAACTGTGACTTGGGCTGAGATCAATAAGAACGGAAGAAGTGCAGAAACAACCATTTCCATCCATCAGAAACAATTTTTTTTCTGAATGTCAATGTCCCATCCACAATTTCGAATTGATCAGTGCATTTGAAAAGCTAATGAGACGCAGCAATATTTGAGGATAAGATGTGTGCACAGGTTGAAGCTGTTTCCTGCTTCAGTTTAGGTAGAGGCTTCGCAGATACATTCCAATTGGCATAAATTAAATCTGCCAAAGTGGGCATTAAATTTTC
>NW_025183896.1:0-2697 GCF_004010195.1 Chiloscyllium plagiosum | reverse complement strand
GAATCCTTTCTCTGACATAGGGCAGGCGAATGGACCCCAGCTATGCCTGCCTCTTCGTCAGATATGTGGAACAGTCAATCTTCCACAGCTACACTGGTATCATTGCCCACCTTTACCACCGCTACATTGATGACTGTATCAACGCCACCTCATGCTGCTACTAGGAGGTTGAACAGTTCATCAACTTTACTAAGACCTTCCACCCTGACCTAAACTTCACAGGGACCATCTCGGACACCTCCCTACCTTTCCTAGACCTCTCCACCTCTATCTCCAGTGACCGACTAAACATTTACAACAAGCCCACTGACTCCCACAGCTACCTGGACTACACTCCTCCCACCTGACCTCCTGTAAAAATGCCATCACTTATTCTTAGTTCCTCTGCCTCCATCGCATCTGCTCCCGGGAGGACCAGTTCCACCATAAAACATCCCAGATAACCTCATTTTTCAAAGACTGCAATTTCCCCTACCACGTGGTCGACGATGCCCTTGAACCCCATCCCTCCAATCGCAACAGGGAGCCCTCCTGGTCCTCAACTTCCACCGCACCAACCTTGCATACATCATATCATCCTCCGCTGCTTCCACCACCTGTAAACAGACCCCACCACTCGGGTATATTTCCCTCCCTACCCCTATCTGCATTCCGGAGACACCATTCCCTCCGCGACTCCCTCGTCAGGCCCATGCCCCTCCATCAGCCTACTCCCCAGCCCTGTCACCTTCCCCTGACACCACAGGAAGTGCAAAACCTGTGCCCACACCTTCCCCCTCTCCTCCGACAAGGCTCCAAATGATCCTTCACATCCCAGAGAAATTTATCTATTCTTCCATAAATGTCATCCACTGTGTCTGTTCCATCTGACGTGGTCTCCTCTACATCAGGGAGTCAGGACACTAACTTGCGGATTATTTCAGAGAACATCTCTGGGACACGAACCCCATGGCCCCATGGCTGAACACTTTAACTCCCTCTCCCACTCCACCAAGAACAGGCCAGCAGGCCAGTCATATTCTCTTCATTTCCAATGAATAATTACAAAATAACCGAGCCTGAATTTGGGATGATAATAACAGGATTTATTTCTATCTAAGCATGAACAGATCATTTTGACATAGCAGGTGGAGAGATTCACTTCCTGAAAAAGCAGCTCAAGTAATATAAGCTGGCACCAAACCGAGTTTGGTCAATACTGAGGCAAAAATACAGCATACAGCATTGAGTGAAATAAATAAAGAAACTATCTTAACACTGGAACAAGATAGAGTGTATTAAATATGAACAAAGACACAAGTATTTTAGGATATAATGGAAAAGTAATTTATAGCATATTGAAATGCAAACAGAGATGTGAATTTGTGTCTCTACATTCTTCCTAGCTAAACTAATCATTTCAGAAATGCCTTTGTTAAATTTCATGAATCACTTGTTGGTCCATTCCACGAACCTTGCTAGGTCCTTGTTAAATTCTGAACCATCGCCTTCCAGGTTCACAGTGGTTACGAGTTTCATGTTACAGCAAATTGAGAAGTTGTGCACTGTATGCCAATGCCTTAGTTAAAAGTTTTAAGCAATCACAGCTCCAAACATTTACCAAATATCACTATGGAGCTTCCTTGAATCCAAAAACAAATTGTCCCTTTGATCAATGATTTCCAAAATTTACTCACATACCTTTTGTGAAGGACATTTTCAAAGAACTTCTGAAGTGCAAATGGTTCACATCAGTCGGAATATAATAACATTTCATATGTTACCCCACACAAAAAAAAATCCAGCAAGGTTGTTGTCACGAGTTGCTCTAAGCAAGTCTACGATGGACTGTTTTATCAAACAAAACCATTTCCAATGTTATGAGGGCTCGTCTATCCTCTGTGCAATAGTCTGAATTTTAAGTTGTGTCTGACTGCAGATGAAACTGGCTGATCTGGGTAAAAGTAAGTTTGTGCCTTTCACATTGTTAATGTATATTGCTGAATAAAGTGATGTTGAATAAAGTTGAATAAAGTGATGTTGTCCCAGGCATAATCTAGCACCATTAATTAGACCATTAATTTCCACATCACTAGCCAGACTATCAGGTGGAGTTTATTGATCTCATTGAAACAAATGCTTGGAATATTTCCGGCATGAATCATGTGAATTCGAGCCTCTGAACGAAACATAGTAGGAAAGATGAATTTAGAGTAGTAGAAAGCTTTCACGACAGAGAGAGATCACTTCACCTATCGCACCTATTTCACATGAAGACAGAGCCTTCCAGCCAAAATCCAATTTATAGCATGTTGTCCATGACCCTGCAGGTGATAGCACTGTAAACATTCGGGAACATTGTGTGGGGTCTAATCCATTATCAACATAGATATGATCTCCAATACTGTAAATCCTGGCTTATGGGGAAGAAGTAGGGGCAGAACTGTATCAATATTCAAACAGTTGGTACAGCCCTGAGGAGCTAATAGGCCCATTTATAAACATTGTTTCTCAGGACATTTTGACTATTCTTGACTTAATATCATTGTTAACCGACATGAAAAAGATACAGACATATTCCCCAGAAATGCTGACAGCAACATACTTTTATTCAGCCAAGATCAGCAACATGAATTAAGAACGTTTAAAAAAACACTTTCTTTTAACTGATTATTGACAACACAGATTTCACAAAGAGCAAAGTACGGTGGGGGGGGG
>NW_025183895.1:0-2696 GCF_004010195.1 Chiloscyllium plagiosum | reverse complement strand
AAAACTGGCATACCTCATGCATTTTCAGACACGGAGATGCATGAATGCTAAATGTGATACAGTCCGACGGCATGAGTCATAAAGTAATCTCACAACTAACAACAGGGCATTTCCAAACGACTCTTTCAAACATACTGCAGCCTTAGTGCACCACCACCTTCTAGACAATGCTGAAAAGAGAGAAAGAAAGAACATAATCTGAATTGGCCGGTAAAAGTGAATTTCACAACGAGTAGGACTTCGTTTCACAACAACTATGATATAACAGTCTCCATTCGGTTCCAGTAAAAACTCAACTCGCCTGGGACGGCAGAACTGTTTGCGATTTACCGCACGGGAGGCGAACACGATGATGACAGCAGAGACATTTTGAAATATTTGGTAGTATTCCACATCATAGTTAATTCCCGGGGATGCAAACCCATTTTACTTTTGTTTTTGACATTAATATACAGTGGGCACCGAAACAGCACTTTAACAAGCTGCAGCGTTGGAGTTGATCAGCAGAAATGGCAGTGGTGAGATTCGAACCAACGCCCCTTTCGAGACTGGAATCTGGATCCAGCGCCTTAGCCCTCTTCTATTTCCAATTGCGCTCCTGCTTCACAACCGAGTTAAATTCACATGAAAAGCGTTCCATGATTCCTCTCGGACTCGCACAGCTGCTGGGATGTGACCGGCTACAATGTCAATTTCGCAGCAGATATTGATAGCCCATCAATCCAGATAAAAATCAATGGTAAGCTCAGTCTATCTTCTCAGACTCTTTTCAGCTACAAATGTATCTGTGAGTGCGTGCGAATATGGGTTCGCTTATGATTTGGTCAAATAACCATGAGCTGCTTGACATTACTGGAATTTCCATTCTTGCTTTGCTAAACGATTTCAAAAATTGCTCGAAACAGGACGACTTTCACGTTTATACGGAACACGAAACACACCGGACTATATGGAAAATGCACAAACCTGTGCAGGCCGTGTTCCACATCATACCGTGCACCATACTTTCACTCACTGTGTCCGTTTTTTTCAGAATAAGAGTCCCAAAGAATGTTCTCCACACTAAAACCGGAGGTAGCATTACAAACCGAGAACGACAGATCACATTGTGAGGATGTTCTGACCTCGGAGCCAGTTGGAGATGCCACTTTCCTTGCCTTTTACCTTAACCGTGCAATTTGCTGCTGAGATGTTCACTCCTGTGCGATGTCATTCTGTAGCCTCTCTGTTGATTTCTCCGTTTCAGTTCCAACATGACTTAGGTCTCGGGGCGGACCTTAATACTAGCGACGCTGTGAATGCGCAAGTCGAAAGGTTCCTCTGCGAGTGCAATTTCTTTCATTGCTGTTGCTGATTGAATGAGCCACGAACGTGCGAATTGCTCCAAAACTTGATTCAGGATATCTGGTGCCAATTCTCGCACGTTGAATCACGATTGACAGCTTCCAAATGAGGTCTTTCTGAGACGACCTTGGGGTACATTTGACAGACAGACAAGTTCAGGAATTCGTGGTGCGCTGTGACACCAGAGCATCTGCTTCTTTCCTGTCTTTGAACCGAGCCGCCTGCGCAAGGAAGGCAAGTGCGGTACTGCTTTTCGGCCAAGATCAGAAGGCGGTAACTACACTCTCCAACAGAATGGCATATGATCAGAACCAGGTTGGAGAAAAACTTAACAACGCTTTGAACTGTAATTAAATGGATTTGCATTACATTTCACTACGAGAGCAGATTTGTTCAAGCAAATTCGAAGGCAGGTTTGCAGATGGAAAGCATGCAAGACAGCTCAGCTTTTGTCCGTGTCAAAGGCTGCAGTTGAAGAACAAAACAGTTTCTGCCCAGTTTCGAACTGGGGCTCTTTCGCGTGTGAGGCGAACGTGATGACCACTACACTACAGAAACAAGCCACAGCCACCCGTGCTGGGGCTCAGTGGCGTCCAGCACTGAAAGTTGAATCCGTTCCACGTTTCACCTTTCTGTTTCCAATAGCTCGTTGTTGTCCAACGTAATTGACTCTTGAAAATGAAAAGAAAAGACACGGTAGATTGATGACAAAATATAGACAAAGATGTCGTCGATGTTTGTACCGTAGGGCGAGGTGGAATAGGCTGGGACAACTTTCCCTGCAGCGAAACAAATGCGACATGACCTTATGGAAGGGTGGTAAACTGAGTATTTACGTGTTTTACCCCAAGTTGGTGTGAGATGAAAAGTCGACAGCATAGCTTTAAGGTGAGCGGGCTGAAAGTGACAAAGGACCTGAGACACATTTCCCACAAAGAAGGTAGTGCGTGTTTGGAATGATCTACCAGAGGAAGTGGAGGAGGCTATTACACTCAGAAAATTGCAAAGGTAATCGGGTGAATTTCTGGATAGGATGCGTTTAGAGGGATTGGGGCCAAATGCTGGGGAACGGGACTTGTTTAATTTTGGCTATGTGGTGAGCATGGACGAGGTCCACCGAAGTATCTTTTTCCACGGTGTACCCGAATAACGTCGTGTTGCATCCACTGGCTTTAAAGGATTACTTTTTAGCGGAGTTTGCCATGGCAGTCTGTGGCACAATCATTTAGTCTGTTCGACTGCTCACGGGAAAGGTAGTATTGTGAAACACTGCAGAAACGAACGACTTCCTGACTTTAGCTCCGACTGACCATACTCTATGAAATTTTCCCAGATCCTCAGCTGAGGATTTT
>NW_025183894.1:0-2696 GCF_004010195.1 Chiloscyllium plagiosum | reverse complement strand
GAGATTCAGTCAGAGATGCTAGAAATGGGGAAATTTGTTGTTTTCGCAGATATAGAAAAAGCGTACAGAACAGAGACCTATTAAGCCTGCAGGTTTCTAGGGAAGTATATCTCTACCTTTTCGTGTATAATTGTGGTTAATTAAATACTAACTTTGGTGCATAATTATTATTGCAAATAAGTTAGCTAATTTAGGCATTTATGTATTACTGATAATAGTTGGTCTAATAGTAGGATTTAACGCGGTAAAGAGAGAGTAATAGATTACTCATAGAGTTTGAAAAAAAGACAGACATAAGAGAGCAGAAACGGCAAGATTGTGAACCTCTATACTTCAGGGTGAAAAGAGGGCATAAAATAAAAAGAAATTGCAAAAACAACAAATGGTAAAATAAAAGAAATGGGGGAGTCGTTAGAAATGGGGAAAAGTGTTGTTTTTGCAGATATAGAAAGAGCATACAGAACAGGGGTACAGCAAGAGAACTATTAAGCCTGCAGGTATTTAGGGAAGTATATCTCTACCTTTTCGTGTATAAATGTGTTTAATGAAAGACTAACTTTGGTATGTAATTATTATAGCAAATAAGTTCTTATTAAAATTGTGTTTTCAGCAAAAGGGCTGAGATAACCGAAATGCTTGGGCTATACAACATGATGCAAAATTGATGAAATGTACAGAGAATGGAATGTACAAGGAGAATTGAAACAAATTGTTAAAACCATATCTTGATGTAATATTCGACAAAATAATCTTTGTGTCAGCATTTACAGAGAGGAAGGTTGCCAGCTTGGGGAAGGGGGAATTAATGAGTGTGGAGCACAGCTAAGCAGTGGTATGGCACAGTAAGAGAGATTGGGCAATTAGGAGTCTGGAGAGGTGACCTCACTCAGCTCAAAAAGTTTAAATGTACACTAACCTAAGATCTAATTTGCTCATTTGCTTCTGCAATTGATGCCCTTACTTGCAAGTTCGTAATAAATTGTCTTGTTTCCAGTTTTGGTGGTCTCGTCTAAATTTATGAAGTTTGTTTCTAACAGATTTGGGTGCTCATCCTCGGATCCCAAGCTCTGGTCGCTCAGCATTTTTGGGGAACAATACAGAGAAGTTTCACCTCGCCGATTTGGGCGTTCTCTAGTTTCCCCCATTGCCACGGCGGCTCAGGCGAGTGAGATCCGGACTGAGAGCCCCTGGAAACAAGACGTGCAGACGCGGCGGGTTCGGTCGCGTAACTCTTGTGCACAAGACCAGGGTAAGAAAAGGTGTTAAAGGAAATATCCGGGGTAGGCAGCGTTTTTTTTTGTTGTCAGTCTTTGCCACGGACAAGGCGCACTGAGATGCGGCGGGCTGGTCGGGTAAATCTTCTGGGCATCAGACCCGGGTAAAGGTAAATTTCGGGTGACCTAGATTGACAATGGTTTTCGCTGTCTGGTATTGCCGCAGGACGGGGCACGCTGATACAACCAGGTTACTCTTGTGCACAGACCAAGGAATGAAAATTGACCTTTAACTATTGCCTTGGTGGTCGATTCCGTACGAGGAGTACGGGGAATTGGCAACATATAAAATAAGGTATTGAATTGGCTAGATTAATCTGACGAGTAAGGTGTCTACCTGATTCGAACACCCAGCCTTAGACCGGTTGTTAAGAGGGGAAATCCCCCACTCAAAGGTCAAGGTCCTGAAGTGGGTGTGGAAGAAGGTGGCACGGGACCTCAGTGAGGTTAATTAAATTACATAAAGAAACAGTCGAGTATTAGTTGTTTAAGTGTCGAAGGAGACATGACAGGGACGTCCGAGGACCACCTCCCAGCAGACAGTCCTTTAGGAAAAATGTTAAGAGATTGGAAGTACAATCCTCGGACGCGATAAATCCACTGGAATCTCCCTGTATCCCCTGATTCTGGAATAATCCAATCGATGCCTTGAAAATCTCTGCAGCCAGTTGTCTTATAAATGTTTGATCCAGACCATTTGGTCCTGTCTGTACTTAGTCCTATTAGTTGATCAATACTTTGTCCCTTGTGACAAAGACTGTTATAACATTTTTCCTCCCATGATTAACTTGCTTATTTGCTACCTTTCGGATGATAACGGTATCCTCCTTCAAGAAGACCAATGTAAAATATCGGCTTAAATTAGCTGATGTTTCCCTGTGCCCATCATCAATTCCAGAGTCAAAACCTCCAAGGATACGATGCTGACTTTAGATACTCAATTTTTATATACCGTTTCCAACTCTTGCCATTCATTTTTTTTCTTGTCAATTTAATTACATGATCGGTTTTCTTCCTTTTTAGTCATCCGCTGCTCTGTCATTCTTTTCCTTGTGGGTACTGCCCTTGACTGCCTTTGTTACCCACGGGTGGTTCACCTTTCTCTTAGAGTTCTCCTTTTTGCCTCAAATTAACTTTTGCTAAGCATTATGTAAAAAGCTCATCATATTACAGTGACCGAGCATGTGATTTTTTTAACATTGGATGCTTCAATGTTCTCATTGGGTTTTGCTGTTTCAAAGAAGAGCTGAGATCATCTGGAAAGGAGGTGGCAGCTGATTCACTGTTAATTTCCAAAATTAGTTTGAATACTTGCAAAAATAAATTATTTGCATTACTGTGAGAGCAGGGGTCTAACCAATTAGCTATTTTAAAAAGGCAGCACATTTGTGATGGGTTGAATAGCGGCCTCTGATTTCAAAA
>NW_025183893.1:0-2696 GCF_004010195.1 Chiloscyllium plagiosum | reverse complement strand
GTGAGGAATATTACATCACGCTCCTGATTTGTCTTTTGTATATGGTGGAGAGACTATGTGCTGTTATGAGGTGAGTTGCTCACCGCAGTTTCTCTAGTCTGTGTCCTGCTCTTGCAGCCACTGTGTTTATGTGGTGAGTTCACTTGAGTTTCTGGCCAATGGTAATCTCAAAGATGTTAACAGAGGAGGATACGTTGATGGCAATACTGTTGAATATAAAGTGGCGGCGGTTATATTGTCTGTTATTAGTGATTATTATTGTCGGGCATTTGCGTTTTGCAAATGTTACTTGCCACTTGTGGGCCAAGGCTAGATATTTTCCAGATCGTGTTGCCTTTGAGCACGATTGATTCAGTATCTGAGGAGTCACACATGGTGATGAACATTACAACCATCGGTGAAGATCCCCACTTCTGATATTATGAGAAATGTAAGGTCATTGATGAAGCAGTTGAAGATTGTTGGGCATTACCGTGAGGGACATAGACAGAAACATGGTGGGTTGCGGTGACTGACCCACCACAACCACAACCATTTTCCTTTGTGTCATGTATGACCTTAATCTTGATACTCATTGATTTTAGTTTTGCCTGGACTCCTTGGTCAAGTACTCGGTCTATGCAGCCTTGATGTCACGGATTGTCAGTCTCACGAAGAGAAAGTGAGGACTGCAGATGCTAGAGATCAGAGCTGAAAATGTGTTGCTGGACAAGTGAAGCAGGTCAGGCAGCATCTAAGGAAGGGCTTATGCCCGAAACGTCGAATCTCCTGTTCCTTGGATGCTGCCTGACCTGCTGCGCTTTTCCAGCAACACATTTTCAGCATTGTCAGTCTCACCTCAACTCTGGAATTCAGCTTTTTTTCTCCATATTTGAACCAAGATTGTAATGAGATGTGGAGCTTAGTGACTCAACTGGGCATCACTCAGTTAGGTTGTTGCTGAGCAGGTGCTGCTTCATAACACTGTTGATGACTTCTTCCATCAGCTTAGTCATGATTGGACACGAATTGGCTGGTTTGGTTATAGCCAGCTTTTTGTGGACAGGACATACGTGAACAGTTTTCCACATTTTCTGATACATGTCAATAATGTAACTAAACTTGAAGAGCATGGCGAGGGGAGTAACAACTTGTGGAGCACACTTCTTCAGTATAATCACTGGAGTTTTGTCAGGGCCATTCCCTTTGCAGATCCAATACCTCCAGCATTGATATCGCGTGGAGTGAATGGAACTGGCTGGAAACTGGTGTCTGTGATGCTGGGGACCGCTCGAGGATCTCGAAATGGATTATCCCCTGGGGACCTCTGATGAAAGATTGTTGCTATTACAGCAGCCGTATCTTTTTTCCCTGAAGAGCTGGGGTCTTCAGGATTTGAGAATGCTGACATTTGCGGAGCCTCTTCTTCAAGTGTGTTTTATGGAAGTTTATAACATCGTGAGGGGTATAGATAGCGTAAATAGGCAAGGTCTTTGTTTTTCAAGTGAAAAGGAGTGAAAAACTCGATGGCTTAAATGTATGGTGTGAGATGAAAGATTTAAAAGGACCTGACGGCCAACGTTTTCACTCAGAGAGTGGTGCGTGGAAGGAATGAGTTCACACAAGAAGTGGTGGAGGCTGGTTCAGTTACAACATTGATGAGGCATCTGGATAGGTATGTCAATAGGAAGGTTGAGCAATATGGGCCAAATGCTGTTAAATGGAATGAGATCAGACGAGGATTCGTGTTTAGCATGGATGGTTGGAACTCCGGGTCTATTTCCATGGTTTACAACTCCATGTCTCTAGATAGATGCATAAAAACAACTTTTATTCTATTAAATTAAATAGAGGTAAAGCTGATCCATTGAAGGTGACAGCACATCAGACGAAAGTAACAACAAATATTCTCAAAAATCGCTGGGTGAGACAAAAATTATTCAAAAAGATTAATTTTATGGAGTCTCTGATACAGGAGAAGGAGCTGGTTAGTCAGAAGAACTGAATGTGGAGGAGGGGATCTGTTCAGAAATGTACACAGCTCAGTGACTCAGGATTGACAGATTTATTATTGCTTCTGGCGTCATTACCAGCGATTACATTTAACTTATTTCTGTGAAATCTGTAATTTATTTCATCATCACACCAGCCGGTAACATTTATGTCAAAGCAGAATATCTAATACTTCCATGGAGATTTATAAAGAAAATGTTTAAACCAACCCAAGAAAGCAAAGACGTCAATGGATGGCTTCGGAACGCTTTTGACTAAATTGGTGAGAACCTAGAATTGAGGATTTGACGGACAACGTGCCATTGTCGGGTCACTGCGATTAGTTCATGGTGACAAAATTGGATATGTTGGAAAGCAAACCAAAACAATTTTGGACAAAGTTAATGCATGCAGTTTATAAGCAGGTCGATAAAGTGTGCTGCAGGAAAGAAGAACACTACTTTTACGGCAGCATTCAAGGAGGAAGAGAGTCGACTGATGAAGGATTCTGCTTGAAACATCGATTCATCTCTTCCTCGGATGCTGCCTGACCTGCTGTGCTTCTTCCAACGGAAGAATGTATCCACTCAGTCTCTCCAGCATCGGCAGACCTCACTATCTGCCAGTTTACAATCAGTGTCAGGCAATCATGGCCCTTGGATACGAGGGTCCAGGGTAACAATGGAAATAATGACTGATTCACCAATTATGAACTGAGCTCGGGA
>NW_025183892.1:0-2696 GCF_004010195.1 Chiloscyllium plagiosum | reverse complement strand
CGGGACAATTTAGCACGGCCAATCACACCCTAATCTGTACATCCCTGGGCACTACGGGGACAATTTAGCACGGCCAATCCCACCCTGACCTGCACATGTTTGGACTGTGGGAGGAGACCCACGCAGACACGGGGAGTGGGGAAGGTGCAAACTCAACACAGAGTCGCCCACAGAGGGTGGGATCGAACCCGGTTCCCTGGTGTCGTGAGGCAGCAGCACCGACCCCTGTGACACCGTGTCACCCACCAAACCGCCCCTCATATCTTATTTAAATCTCTTGTCACCTCACCTGGAAAAGAAAAGTGCCGTTAGTCTTGAAGTCCTCCGCACCCCAGGGGGCAATAGCCCTCATCATTAAAACCCTATCCACGCCCCCTCGTGATTTTATAAACCCCTATCGGGTCACCCCCTCAGCTTCCGACACTCCAGGGAAAACAGCCATCAGCCTCTCCCTATCACTCAAACCCTTCATTCCCGGCAACATCCCAGTAAATCTCTGGCGAAGCCCTCTCCGGGTTTAATAATCTCCTTTCTGTCACGGGGCGACCGAGAACTGGGCACAGTGATCCAGACCAGGTCTCACCGACCTCCTGTACAACCCCAATGCGACATCCCCAACTCCCTCCGCTCAAAGGTCTGAGCGATGAAGGGAAGCGTGCAAAACACCCTCTTCACCAACCCCCCCCGGTCTACCCGTGACGCACTCTGTGTCCCTAGGTCTCTCAGTCCTGCAGCACCACCCCAGGGCCCTGCCGCTAACCGTATGAGTCAAGTGTGTGTCGCTGGAAAAGCGCATCAGGTCAGGGCAGTGGCTGAGGAGCAGGAAGGTTGACGTCTCAGACAGAAAGCGTAAGGTCCCGTCAGAGAATACAGCCGGATATCGAGGGACCGGAGAGTCGGGCTGGAAAGGGGCAGATGGTTTCCAATCCAGACAGATGTGAGGTGGCGCATTTTGGCGAGACTAATTCTAGAGCGAATTATACAGTGAACGGGAGAGCTTTGGGAAAAGTCGATGGGCAGAGTGATCTGGGAGTGCAGGCCCATTGTGCCCTGAAGGTTGCTGCACAGGTGGATAGAGTGGTCAAGAAGGCACATGGTATGCTTGCCTTCATTGGACGGCGTATTGAGTATTCGAGCTGGCAGGTCATGTTAACATTGTACAAGACATTGGTTCGGCCGCATTTAGAATACGGTGTACAATTCTGGGCGCCACATTCCCAAAAGGATGGGGACGCTTCGGAGTGGGTGCAGAGAAGGTTTAAGAGGATGTTGCCTGGTATGGAAGGTGCTGGCTACGAAGAGAGGGTGAGTAGGTTAGGTTTGTTTTCGCTAGAAAGAAGGAGATTGAGGGGGGGACCTGATTGAGGTATCGACAGGATGGATAGAGAGATAAGCTTTTTCCCAGGGTGAAGCATTCAATAACGAGAGGTCACGCTTTCAAGGGGAGAGGTGGAAGGTTTAAGGGGGATACACGCGGCAAGTACTTCGCACACAGAGGGTGGTGGGCGTCTGGAACGCGTTGCCAGCAGAGGCGGTCGACGGTAGATTCATTTACGATGCGCCTGGACAGATGCATGGAGTAGGTGGGCAGCAGAGGGACGCAGGAGTTGACCGACAGGTTTAGACAGTGGGTTAGGATCGGCCCAGGCTTGGAGGGCCGAAGGGCCTGTTCCTGGGCTGTAAACTTCCTTTGTTCCTCTCAATAGCCCTCCGTCAGGAATTAGGCTTTCGTTCTGAGGGGCCGATTCTCCCGGCCCTCGGGCGGCTGCCTGGCCCGCTGTGCTCTTCCAGCTCCACCCTCTCCAACTCTGACCTGCAGCGCCTGCGGTCCCCACTCTCTCCCATCGATCAACTGTTCTCAGTAACCCCCACCCCTCACTTTCCCCTCCCGCCCCTACGACGATACGCTGTTCCAGCAAAACACTGATTAAAATTACGTCAGCTTCAATTTCAAAACCACACAGCGACTTTCCTCTCCAGTGTCTGACTGTCCTCACCTGGGTCACCTGGTTCTGTCTTTTAACGCAAAGATAGAACCTTCCAGCGCAGTCCAGGCCCTTCGGCCCTCAATGTTGCACTGACCTGAAGCCCAACTAACCCACACTGTTCCACTCCCCTCCATACGCCCGCCCAATGCCCATGTAAATGCCCTTAAAGTTGGCGAGCCTCCTACTGTTACAGGCCCACGCACCGACTACTCTCTGAGTAAAGACACTACCCCTGACATCTGTCCTGTACCTATCACCCCTCAGTTTAAAGCTGTGCCCCCTCGTGCTCGCCATCACCGTCCGAGGGAAAAGGCTCCGACTGCCCACCCTGTCGAACCCTCGGATTGTCTCGCGCGCCTCGATTAAGGCCTCTTGGGGATCTCAGACAGCCTCCATCAGTGCAGACCGGAGAGCAACGGCGAATCCCCCGACCCTCGCGAGGGAGGCCTGGGAGCGGCTCGCGGGAACCCTTTCGGAGCGACGCCCCTCTGACGAGCGCGGACCGCCCAGCGACTCCCCCTTACCTCGGAGTGCTCCAGGCGGGAAAGTGGGGTCCGGCCCTGGACTGGGTGCGGGGGCTCTGCCGTCTCCCAGAGACCCCGTTCTCTTTCCCCGGTCCGCGGGGGCTGCGCACGGAGCGTTTCACAGGAGGACAGTGGTCGCCGGAGCCCAGGGCGATGCCGGTCGCTGGAGAACCCTTCCTGCCTT
>NW_025183891.1:0-2696 GCF_004010195.1 Chiloscyllium plagiosum | reverse complement strand
AAATTTACTGTTTTTATCTCAACCACCAAGTGTAGTAGTCTCAAAGTTCAAGAGGTTATAAAGTTTGATTTTTTTTTATAATTGGAGCAAAGGAATCATTACAAAATAAATGCACCAATTGCTAAAATGACACAAACTGTTTTCGGTCTCATCATAAACGTATCATTGAAAATTTCTTTTCGTTCATCTTTCAAGTGACATTCCAAGTAAAACATACCCCAATATCAAAGACAACGCGTGCATCAGCTATAGCCTGAGCATAAATCTTTGGATCAGTACAGCCACTTCCGACATGAAAACTGTGAAAAGAAGAGATATCATCAAGCTCCAACTGAAATCCAGGACTTTTAAAATTTGTTTCATGTGATGTATGGTTGCTGGCTTGGCCAGTATTTATTGCCCACCCCTAATTACTCAAGTGTTGACATGGGCTTGGAGATAAATGTAGGCCAACATGGCAGAGTTCCTTACCCAGTTTTTGTGAATTAGATAGGTTTTGCAACAATCAACAGTGTTAAATTGTCAGCGTTCGACAAGCTTTTTTATCGCAGATTTTTATTGACAGCAAACGTCACTCTCTGTCAGAGTGAGATTCAAAGCCGTGTATCTAGAACATTAGTAAGAAGTTCTGGATTACTTGTTCAGTGACTATGCCACCACCTAAGGAATGTACAGACATTCATTTTCTATAAATGTGTTCAGCATCAGCGCACAGTGTGACTGGAACTCTTAGCCACACATATCATTTCTAAACTCAAATGTAGCTTGAACCTGCCAGCAGTGCACACAAAGATGCCCAAATTTCCACATTTCAAAATATAGCGCACTGTATTTGCCCTTAATCTTCTCCATCTATTTCAGAATTCCACATTCCTCTCAGTACATGGGCTGCATATCAGAAATAGAGGGCTGCATTTTCCAGACAAGAGTCCAGAACCTGACCTCAAGTAGTTTTCAGGATCCAAGTTTCCTCATGGTCATTGCACAGGAGGCACCCAATTACTGGTTCATTTCTTCAGTCATCACCCAGCTCAGGATGGCAGCCACATTCAAGAGGCAAAAGCTTTATTGGCAGCCCCTATTAAATGGACCTCCATCAGCTGTCAATGTGGCTATAGGCAGATTGATTAATAACTGAGTGTACAAGATCCTAGTGCATGGTATACGGTCATGGAAGTGCTGATCAAAGAAGCAGCATAAACTACCTCAAATTTATGTTAGGAGGAGTAAATATCAAGAGAAATGTATTCTTTCTGGAGAACAGCAGGAGGAAGCCATCCAGCCCAAGTAGTAGGGCACACATGACGAAAGGATGTTAAAGGGGTGAGAGGTTACAGTGTGGGAACAGTATCTGCATTGAGTACAGGAAGTCCTGCAATTCCTCTCTGATGTATCACAAACTGAGTGAGATGCTGGGCCCAGCTGACAGCCATGAAGTAGCTGCATGATCTGAACCTCATCACCTAACAAAGGAGCAGTTCTCAGAAAGTTTGTGACTTACATAATCCTGTTGGACTGTAACCTGGTGTGATGTGACTTCACTGAGCACAATTGGATTTCAAAACAGCCATTGCTCAGGAAAGCTGAGGACATGTGTGACATGTAAACCTCACCTGAAGGAAGGTCTCACTCTGCTGCAGCTTTTTGCGAATGTTGACTACTTGCTTGAATTAATAAATGCAAATGTGTCTTGTGATGTTCAGCTAGAGATTATTGCAGCCTTAAAGACTCTTAACACAACAGGGATAAAGAGTATGCAGTACCTGCCAGAGTAGTGGGAATGGGCAGCTAACCTCACAATTTTAATGCTAAGAGAGAAAGAGTGTTTACTTGTCATTGGCTTTTTGCAGTAGGGTCTCGTGTAACAAGGCAATAAAATAAATAATTTTATTTCACTTGCACATCATCATTTTAAATGGTGCAAATCTTGCAATCGAAGCAGTATCTTCCTACGAAGAGGGAATAATAACACTGATAAACTCTTACCTGGTTGATGTAAAATCATAAGAGCGAGCCAGTCAATTCAAGGGTACGTACATATCGACAATCAATGCTGGTTTTGCCAGCAATCCTCACTTCCCATGAAAAAGAATTAATTTTAAAAAAGCAAAAATATGTGTCCTACCTAACACCAATGGTATCCAAATTCAAAGTCTTTGCATATTCCATTAGCTGTCCGCACTCACTTAGTGATGCTCCAAACTTTTCACTCAAGGGCAATAGGGATGTAAAATCATTTACAGCAATGCGTAGAACCATTCTGAAACAGCAATAAGAAAATGAATTTAGCATTGCTGAATAAAACAGAATTGCAAGAATTATCTCAAACATGGAGATTAAACCAAACTAAATAACCTTGTTTATTACCTACCATGCCTTTGTAATGTCTCTCATATGTGATTTCTGCTTATCTTACAATGTGCATTCCTGAACAACTTGCCTGTCTGACAATAGGTTGGCACCTCTTACATTTATGCCATGTTTAGAAAGCCACTGTCCACCTGGATGAGCACTGGCAATCCAAATGTGTGCAGCTCAAACAGATGCAGTGGTAACATGGCAGAGAAGAAATATTAAACTGGAGAGGGCTCAGAAAAGTTCACCAGGATGTTGCTGGGAATAGAGTGTTTGAGTTATAACAATAGACTGGATGGGATGGTAGGTTTTTTCACTGGAGCTTAGGAGGTTGAGATTTA
>NW_025183890.1:0-2696 GCF_004010195.1 Chiloscyllium plagiosum | reverse complement strand
CTATGGGACAATTTAGCATGGCCAATCCACCCTAACCTGCACATCCCTGAGCACTATGGGACGATTTAGCATGGCCAATTCACCCTAACCTGCACATCCCTGGGCACTATGGGACAATTTAGCATGGCCAATCCACCCTAACCTACACATCCCTGGACATTATGGAACAATTTGGCATGGCCAATCCACCCTAACCTGCACATCCCTGGGCACTATGGGACAATTTACCATGGCCAATCCAACCTAACCTGCACACCCCTGGACAGTATGGGACAATTTGGCATGGCCCAACCACCCTAACCTACACATCTCTGGACACTATGGGACAATTTAGCATGGCCAATTCACCCTAACCTGCACATCCCAGGGCACTATGGGACAATTTATTATGGCCAATCCACCCTAACCCGCACAGCCCTGGACACTATAGGACAATTTAGAATGGCCAATCCACCTTAACCTGCACATCCCTGGACACTATGGGACAATTTAGCATGGCCAATCCACCCTGATCTGTACATCCCTGGACACTATGGGACAATTTAGCATGGCCAATCCACCCTAACCTGCACATCCCTGGACACAATGGGACAATTTTGCATGGCCAATCCACCCTGACCTGTACATCCCTGGACACTATGGGACAATTTAGCATGGCCACTCCATCCTAACCTGCACATCTCTGGACACAATTGGATAATTTTACATGGCCAATCCACCCTGACCTGTACATCCCTGGACACTATGGGACAATTTAACATGGCCAATCCACCCTGACCTGTACATCCCTGGACACTATGGGACAATTTATCATGGCCAATCCACCCTGACCTGTACATCCCTGGGCACTATGGGACAATTTAACATGGCCAATCCACCCTGACCTGTACATCCCTGGACACTATGGGACAATTTAGCATGGCCAATCCACCCTGACCTGTTCATCCCTGGACACTATGGGACAATTTAACATGGCCAATCCACCCTGACCTGTACATCCATGGACACTATGGGACAATTTAGCACGGCCAATCCACCCTAACCTGCACATCCCTGGACACAATGGGACAATTTTACATGGCCAATCCACCCTGACCTGTACATCCCTGGACACTATGGGACAATTTAGCATGGCCACTCCATCCTAACCTGCACATCTCTGGACACAATTGGACAATTTTACATGGCCAATCCACCCTGACCTGTACATCCCTGGACACTATGGGACAATTTAGCATGGCCACTCCATCCTAACCTGTACATCCCTGGACACTATGGGACAATTTAACATGGCCAATCCACCCTGACCTGTACATCCCTGGACACTATGGGACAATTTAACATGGCCAATCCACCCTGACCTGTACATCCCTGGACACTATGGGACAATTTAACATGGCCAATCCACCCTGACCTGTACATCCCTGGACACTATGGGACAATTTAACATGGCCAATCCACCCTGACCTGTACATCCCTGGACACTATGGGACAATTGACAATTTAGCTTGGCCAATCGACCCTAACCAGCATATCCCTGGGCACGATGAGACAATTTAGCTTGGCCAATCCACCCTAACCTGCACACCCCTGGGCACTATGGGACAATTTATCATGGCCAATCCACCCTGACCTACACATCCCTGGACACTATGGGACAATTTAGCATGGCCAATCCACCCTAACCAGCATATCCCTGGGCACGATGAGACAATTTAGCTTGGCCAATCCACCCTAACCTGCACACCCCTGGGCACTATGGGACAATTTAGCAAGGCCAATCCACCCTAACCAACATATCCCTGGGCACGATGAGACAATTTAGCTTGGCCAATCCACCCTAACCTGCACATCCCTGGACACTATGGGACAATTCAGCATGGCCCATCCACCTTAACCTGCACATCCTTGGACACTATGGGACAAATTATCATGGCCAATCCACCCTAACCTGCACATCCCTGGACACTACGGGACAATTTCGCATGGCCAATCCACCCTAACCAGCATATCCCTGGGCACAATGAGACAATTTAGCTTGGCCAATCGACCCTAACCAGCATATCCCTGGGCACAATGAGACAATTTAGCATGGCCAATCCACCCTAACTTGCACATCCCTGGCCACTATGAGACAATTTAGCATGGCCAATCCACCCTAACCTGCACATCCCTGGGCACGGTGGGACAATTGAACATGGCCAATCTACCTTAACCTGAACATCCCTGGATACTATGGGACAATCTATCATGGCCAATCCACCCTAACCTACACATCCCTGAATACTATGGGACAATTTAGCATGGCGAATCCACCCTAACCTGCACATCTCAGGGCACTATGAGACAATTTTGCATGGCCAATCCACCCTAACCTGCACATCCCTGTGCACTGTGCGACAATTTAGCATGGCCCATCCACCCTAACCCGCACATCCCTGGGCACTATGGGACAATTTATCATGGCCAATCCATCCTAACCTGTAAATCCCAGGGTGCTCTGCGACAATTTAGCATGGCCAATCCACCCTAACCTGTAAATCCCTGGACACTATGGGACAATTTAGCATGGCCACCTCATCCAAATCTGCACACCCCTGGGCACTATAGGACAATTTAGCATGGCCCATCCACCCTAACCTACACATCCCTGGACACTATGAGACAATTTAGCATGGCGAATCCACCCTAACCTG
>NW_025183889.1:0-2696 GCF_004010195.1 Chiloscyllium plagiosum | reverse complement strand
TGATTTTCACTCTGGAAGAGGAGAATAATGTAGAGGAGAAGAATGAGGTACGAGATATTAGACTAGAAAGGATTGGGGTCAGTAAGAAAGAGGTGTTATCAATTCTAGAAGGAGTTAAAGTAGACAATCCCCTGGGCCTGGATGGGATTTATCCAAAGATTCTCTGGGAAACTAGGGAGGAGGTGTTGGAACCTTTGGCTTTGATCACTGAGTCATCATTGTTTCGAACCAGAGGACTGGATGATTGCAAATGTTGTGTCCTTGTTCAAGAAGGGCAGTAGAGATGACCCAGTTAATTGTAGACTAGTGAGCCATATGTCTGATGTAGGAAAGGTTTTGGAAAGGATTATAAGAGATAGGATTTATAATCATCTAGCAAGCAACAACTTGATTGGAGATAGTCAACATGGATTCATCAGGGGCAGGTCGTGTCTCACAAACCTCACTGAGCTTTTTGAGAAGGTGGCCAAGCATGTGGAAAAGGATAGGGCAGTTGACGTGGTATACATGGACTTCAGTAAAACCTTTGATAAGGTTTCACATGGTAGGCTGTTGGAGAAGAGCTCTTAGCTGGGATTGAGAAGTTTGGATTAGAAACTGGCTTTCTGTAAGAAGGCAGAGAGTGGTGGTTGATGGAAAATATTCAGACTGGAGTCTAGTTACTAGTGGTTTACCACAAGGATCTGTTTTGGGGCTGTTGGTCATTTTTATAAATGATTTGCAGATGATACTAAAGTCGGTGGAGTAATGGACAGTGTGGAAGAATGTTGCAGGGGGACTTGGATAAACTGCAGAATTTGGCTGAGAGGTGGCAAATGGAATTCAATGCAGATAAATGTGAGGTGATTCACTTTGGGAAGAATAACAGGAAGGCAGAATACTGGGTCAATGTAAAGATTTTGGGTAGTGTGTACAGGGGGATCTTGGTGTGCATGTACATAGATCTCTGAAAGTTGCCAGCCAGGTTGATAGTGCTGTTAAGAAGGCATACAGTATGTTAGGTTTTATTGGTAAAGGGAGAGAATTCCGGAGCCATAATGTCATGCTGCAACTATACAAAACGCTAGTGTGGTCGCACTTGGAATATTGTGCACAGTTCTGGTCGCCCCCATTAGAGGAAGGATGTGGAAGTATTGGAAAAGGTGCAGAGAAGATTTACCAGGATGATGCCTGGTCTGGAGGGAAGGTCTTATGAGGAAAGGCTGAGAGATTTGGACCTGTTCTCATTGGAAAGAAGAAGGCTAAGAGGAGATTTAATGGAGACATACAAGATGATCAGAGGATTAGACAGGGTATAGAGTGAATGTCTTTTCCCTATGATGATGACTTCAGCTTGAATGAGGGGGCATAGCTACAAACTGAGGGGTGATAGATTTAAGACAGATGCCAGAGGCTGGTTCTTTACTTGGAGAATAATCAGGGTGTGAAATGCCCTGCCTGCCAATGTAGTTATCTCAGCCACATTAGAGAGATTTAAACAATCCTTGGACAAGCACATGGATGATGATGGGATAGTGTAGGGTGATGGGCTTAGATTAGTTCACAGTTTGGCGCAACATCAAGAGCTGAAGAGCCTGTTCAGCTCTTTATTGTTCGATCCACCCTACTCTAATTATGTACTCCTCACAATCTCTAATTTTTTTTGTCCTGCGACTGATGTCCAAGCCTTTAGCTGCCTAAGCTTTGTACTCTTGAACTGTGCTCCACATTGCTTTACCTGCCCACTTCCATTTTGATCTTCATTAAAATCAAACATTTATTTATATGATTTGCATGCCTTTATGGAATCATGTGAAATTGTGCTGTGAAATATGACTGCAAATTTCTTTTGGATGTTTGATGATATTTGCATTGCTGTATGAAAACATTTAATTGTTGAGGAGAAAGTGAGGTCTGCAGATGCTGGAGATCAGAGATGAAAATGTGTTGCTGGAAAAGCGCAGCAGGTCAGGCAGCATCCAAGGAACAGGAGAATCAACGTTTCGGGCCCTTCCTGAAGAAGGGCTTATGCCCGAAATGTCGATTCTCCTGTTCCCTGGATACTGCCTGACCTGCTGCGCTTTTCCAGCAACACATTTTCAACATTTAATCGTTGTCAAACAGAGAGATTTGGAGGACATCACAGAAATTCTGCTCTTCAATTGTTGAAAGGTATCAAGGAGTTACCTGCCATAAGGTGGAGCCCTCAGCTTGAACAACTCTCACAATGGCCACAATGGGAATCCACATCATACAGAAGGTGGTCATAGACCAGCCCAGTGCTATTGCCCAGACAGGGTATTCAACTGGCCCATATCTTGGGGAAGCATATGTTACTAAGGACCAGAGCAAGATGACCTGAAATGAAGTGAAAGCACAAAACAATTTCTCAAAAAGGCTGAACAACTATAGGAGCAGTTATCGGCCATTGAGCCCCATTGATTCAATGACATCATGACTTACCTTTGGCCTTACTCCATGTGCCTGGTTTTGGCACCATATCCCTCAATATCTTTGCTAATCATAATTTTAAGTCTGAGAAAGATAATTTTAACAACTGATTCAGCATCCACTGCTGCTGTGATGGAGTATTCCATACTTTGTGTATAGAAGTGTTTTCTCACACCCCTCCTGAATGGTCTGGCCCTAACTTTATACTATACCCCTAATTCTAGATTCCCAAGCCAGGAGGAATAATTTATCTTTACCCATCATGT
>NW_025183888.1:1632-2695 GCF_004010195.1 Chiloscyllium plagiosum | reverse complement strand
TGTGTGTGTGTGTAAGTCCCAGAGTGTGTGGGTGAGTCCTCGAGTGTGTGTGTGTGAGTCCCAGAGTTTGTGTGAGTACCAGAGTGTGTTTGTGTGTGTGTGATAGTCCCAGAGTGTGTGAGAATCAGTGTCCCAGTGTGTGTGTGAGTCCCTGTGTGTGTGCCCGCGTATGTGTGTGAGTCCCAGAGTGTGTGTGTGAGAGTCCCAGAGTGTGCGTGTGTGTGTGAGTCCCAGAGTGTGTGAGAATCAGTGTCCCAGTGTGTGTGTGAGTCCCTGTGTGTGTGCGCGCGTGTGTGTGTGAGTCCCAGTGTGTGTGTGTGTGAGTCCCAGAGTGTGTGAGAATCTGAGAATCGCAGTGTCCCAGTGTGTGTGTGAGTTCCAGCGTGTGTATGAGTGTGTGAGAATCAGTGTCCTTGTGTGTGTGTGTGCGTCCCAGAGTGTGTGTGAGAATGAGAGTCCCAGCGTGTGTGTGTGTTTGAGACTCCGAGCGCGTGTGTGTGTGTGTGTGTCCCAGCGTGTGTGTCAGTGCAGGGATACCAGAGTGTGTGTGAGAGGGGGAATCCCAGAGAGTGTGTGAGAATCACAGTGTCCCAGAATGTGTGTGTGAGAGTCCGAGAGAGTGTGGGTGTGAGTCCCAGAGTGTGTGTGTATGTTAGTCCCAGAGTGTGTGAGAATTAGAGTGTGTGTGTGTGTGTGTGAGTCCCAGTGTGTGTGTGAGTCCCAGTGTGTGTGAGTCCCAGTGTGTGTGAGAATCAGAGTCCCAGTGTGTGAGTGTCCCAGACTGTGTGTGTGTGTGTCCCAGAGTGTGTGTGTGTGTGTGTGTGTGTCAGAGTGTGTATGTGTTAAGTCCCAGAGTGTGTGTGTGTGAGTCCCAGAGTTTGTGTGAGTCCCAGAGTGTGTTTGTGTGTGTGTGTGATAGTCCCAGAGTGTGTGCGAATCAGTGTCCCAGTGTGTGTGTGAGTCCGTGAGTGTGCCCGCGTATGTGTGTGAGTCCCAGAGTGTGTGTGTGAGAGTCCCAGAGTGTGTGTGTGTGTGTGTGTGAGTCCCAGAGTGTGTGAGAATC
>NW_025183888.1:0-1401 GCF_004010195.1 Chiloscyllium plagiosum | reverse complement strand
TCCCAGAGTGTGTGTGTGTGTGAGTCCCAGAGTGTGTGAGAATCACAGTGTCCCAGACTGTGTGTGTGAGTTTCAGTGTGCGTGTGTGTGAGTCGCAGAGTGTGTGTGTGTGTGTGTGTAAGTCCCAGAGTGTGTGTGAGTCCCAGTGTGTGTGTCAGTGAAGGGATACCAGAGTGTGTGTGAGAGATGGAATCCCAGAGAGTTCCAGAGTGTGTGTGAGAGAGGGAATCCCAGAGAGTTCCAGAGTGCGTGTGAGAGAGGGTATCCCAGAGAGTGTGTGAGAATCACAGTGTCCCAGAATGTGTGTGTGTGAGTCCGAGAGAGTGTGTGTGTGCGTCCCATAGTGTGTGTTAGTCCCAGAGTGTGTGAGAATTTCAGTGTGTGTATGAGTCCCAGACTGTGTGTGTGTTTGTGTGTCCCAGAGTGTGTGTGTGTATGTGAGAGAGTCCCAGTGTGTGTGTGTGTGTGTGTGAGAGAGAGAGACAGTCCCAGAGTGTTGAGAATCACAGTGTCCCAGAGTGTGTGTGAGTCCCAGAGTGTGCGCGTGTGAGTCCCAGAGTGTGTGTGTGTGTATGTGAGAGAGTCCCAGTGTGTGTGTGTGTATGTGAGAGAGTCTCAGAGTGTGTGTGTGTGTGTGTCCCTGTGTGTGTGTGTGTGTCCCAGTGTGTGTGAGAGAGTCCTAGAGTGTGTGTGTATGAGTCCCAGTGTATGAGAGAGAGTCCTAGAGTGTGTGTGTATGAGTCCTAGAGTGTGTGTGTGAGAGTCCTAGAGTGTATGTGTGTGTGTGTGAGAGAGTCTCAGAGTGTGTGTGAGAATCAGTGTCCCAGCGTGTGTGTAAGAATGAGAGTACGAGCGTGTGTGTGAGAATGAGAGTCCCAGCGTGTGTATGTGTGTGAGAGAGAGACTCCCAGAGTGTGTGTGTGTGAGAGAGAGAGTGCCCCAGAGTGTGTGAGAGAGAGTCCCAGTCTCCCAGATTGCGTAAGTGAATCCCAGAGACTCCCAGAGGGTGTGATAGGTAATCCCAGAGTGTGTGAGAGAATCACAGAATGTTCCAGAGTGTGTTAGGGATTTCTCGAGTATGTGAGAGAATCCAAGAAAGTCCCAAAGTGGGTGAGTGAATCCCAGAGTGTCCCAGAGTGCGTGTGGGAATCCCAGAGTGTGTAATGGAATCCCACAGTGAGTGAGAGAGAGTCCCAGGGTGAGCGACAGAGTCCCAGAATCCCATGGTGTGTAAGGCTATCACCGAATGTAAGAGTTATTACCTGAGTGTGCCAGAGTGTGCGAGAGAATGCCAGCGTGTGTAAGAGAATCACAGTGTCCCAGTGTGTGTGTGTGTGAGGGCCAGAGTGTGTGTGCGTGTGTGTGAGAGAGTCCCAGAGTGTGTGTATGAGAGTCCCAGAG
>NW_025183887.1:0-2695 GCF_004010195.1 Chiloscyllium plagiosum | reverse complement strand
TCTGAAAACATTCCAAGTAAATAACTGAAAAAGTATTTTGGTTTCATTAAAACGATGATAACAATGGAAGCGCAGTAGCCAGCTTTCCCAGACCAGGGTTTCTCATTTTGTTTTTAGCTGCAGCATTCAGAAGCTGCTGGGGATCCCAAAAGGGTGGGAAGTTTTATTACATGATCTCCAGCTGCTTTTCTCTGAGATCTGTGTTGATGTTGTTTCCTGCTGGATTGGAAAATTGCTGTAAGGTTCTGTATTTGCATATACCTTTGTGCTAAGCGGTGTAAACCAAGAAGTACGGTATCTAATGTTTGTGTAATTGTTCCGACATATAAGCAACCCCAAAATGTTCTTTTCTTTGATTGTATTTTAATTAAAGCATTTCAACAGATTATATTTTGCTCAATGTCGAGTGGTTTGACCAGTAACAACATATCTGGAACGCACACTTCACATCTATATTCAAAATAAGGAAAGGTTTGGGTCTAAGTGGCCTTCTTAAAACATTCTGGGGGGATCTGGTCTGGTTCACAAGACTTGTACCGAGGGGATTATGACTGGCTCCTGTAATTGAAAATTTAGTGGAGTGGCTGGGGATGGTTTGCTGGAGGTTGTGCTGTGAGCTGCCTCAGACATTCAGGGGGACCTGAGTATTTGGTGACGCAACTCTGGATGGAGCATGGGGACTGTAGTTACAACATCTGGGTGTGTAACATGAACAACAAATGGAGCAGAGGCTACAGAGAGGGGAAGCTCTGAAACCATGCAGTGATTGCGTGTGGTGAAAGGGATCTGCTGTATCCACATCAGGTTTTCAAGAAACAGCTTCCCAAGCTTCACTTAACCCAGGAGCAGAGTGTGAGGGGACCCTGACTGAACAAGGAGCTGGTCACAGAACGGTGTCACTTCCTTCAACACGACCTGCAGCTTCACACCCGGGGGAGGATGGTGCTGCCAGTGGCTGTTAGCGTCACTGTTTCATTCAGCTTCGATGATCCAGAACTTTCCAGGTGACATATCCATCATTTTCCAGTATCTCAACATCAGTGTCACCATTCAGTGATGGAGGATATATATGGCGGATGAGGTAAATAGATTGTTTCTCCCTCAGCAGGAAGCTGCTGTATGTATCCAGTATAATGGGATTCCTGATGGCGTACATGAAATCTACAGAGTACCCATGTCAATGGGGAGAGGTGGAGGAACAGAAGGAGCTCTCTCTCTCTCGATTCATGTTACAGTGTCCCCATGCACAGTTCGTCATGTTGGTGAATACCCACTGTCCTGGCAGCAGTCACGACCTCTTCATTCAGAAGCAGTCAGCGATTCCCATCGTCATCGTGTCTCCACGAAGAAAGAAATGAATATAACTTGGATAAAGGCCGCACCCTTGATGCATGTGTCAAAACACCATCCCCACCACCAATCAACCACATCAAAGTATTCCATGTGTACGGAGAGCAATAGGGTCACTTGGAGTGTCTGGGAGCTGACTATCAGGGATGGAGCAAAACCTCCCATGTCTGAACGGATCTGAGTGAACCCCCCAGTACACAGTATCATTAAGTCATGTAATCCCTCTCCATTTCAGTAACGTACTGCCTTCCATTATTCCTGTAAATGGAATGACAGGTTATATCATGTTTAATTCCACTTGCCAAACTATTATCTATTGTCTAAACCTCTCTGAATCTATTTGCAGACTCTCCACCCTCTCGTGATAATTTAATCTCTTGCATATCACAGCGACATAACAATTATTTGAAGAGGTGACAATTAGGTTAGAACAGGGGAACCCAGTGGATGTGGTCTATCTAGATTCCAAAAGGCCTTTGATAAGGTGAGGGCCCATGGTGTTCAAGGTGAGCTACTGGTATGTATTGAGGATTGGCTGTCTGAAAGAAGGCAGAGAGTTGGGATAAAAGGTTCTTTTTCAGAATGGCAGCCGGTGACAAGCAGTGTCCCGCAGGGTTCAGTGTTGGGGCCGCAGCTGTTCACATTATATATTAATGATCTGGATGAAGGGACTGGGGGCATTCTAGCGAAGTTTGCCGATGATACGAAGATAGGTGGACAGGCAGGTAGTACTGAGGAAGTGGGGAGGCTGCAGAGAAGTTTGCCGATGGTACGAAGTTAGGTGGACAGGCAGGTAGTACTGAGGAAGTGGGGAGGCTGCCGAAGGATCTAGACAGTTTGGGAGAGTTGTCCAGGAAATGGCTGATGGAATTCAATGTGAGCAAATGCGAGGTCTTGCAATTTGGAAAAAAGAATAGAAGCATGGATTACTTTCTAAACGGTGAGAAAATTCATAAAGCCAAAGTACAAAGGGATCTGGGAGTGCTAGTCGAGGATTCTCTAAAGGTAAACATGCAGGTTGAGTCCGTGATTAAGAAAGCGAATGCAATGTTGTCATTTATCTCAAGAGGGTTGGAATATAAAAGCAGAGATGTGCTACTGAGACTTTATAAAGCTCTGGTTCGGCCCCATTTGGAGTACTGTGTCCAGTTTTGGGCCCCACACCTCAGGAAGGACATACTGGCATTGGAGCGTGTCCAGCGGAGATTCACACGGATGATCCCTGGAATGGTACGAGGAACGGCTGAGGATCCTGGGATTATATTCATTAGAATTTAGAAGGTTAAGGGGAGATCAAATAGAAACTTACAATATAATACATGGCTTGGAAAGGGTGGAAGCTAGG
>NW_025183886.1:0-2695 GCF_004010195.1 Chiloscyllium plagiosum | reverse complement strand
TCTCTCTTTGCCTATGTTCAAACTTCATTTTCCGGAAAGGTAATTTAAGTTTTTCGAAGTCTATTGCACTTGTCTGTTTCTTTGACGACCCTAAGTGTTTGAGTAACGCCATTGAAATTTCAGCTTTACTTCTGTCCTTGGTGAAACCAATTTCTATCCGCATTGCTCATACAAAACGTATGGTCTTTTTCTGTCCTCCTAAACTTTGGGAACCTTCTTCAAAGACCAGAAAATCTTCAGCAATCCTCAGAGCCATTTTTATCACTTTTAATTTAACCAAATACAAGTCACCGAAATTAAACAATTTAGGAACGTAATCGACTTCTGTTTAAATCTGCTGGGATTTTTTTCTCCCTCAAATGTGCCCAAATCTCAGACTGGATCTGCCTAAAGAGTCCAAATCGTGGACAAGCACCCAAACTGTTACAACACAGTGGTGAACCCCTCTGCTAATTAAATCAAACACCCAGAAAAGTTCACCCCGCCTCGTCACGTGCTGAAGTATGTGTAACAATGAACTCACTTCCACGCCTGAAAGATAAAAAATATCAATTTATTCTTTTGTGCTGAAAGTGAACATTAAACAACAATGATTTACAATTCTAAACCTCCATTCTCTTAAAAGCTTGTTATCTGACTCTCACTTTTTCACAATATAATGGTCCACAAAAAAAATCCTGTTAAAATTACATCAACCTACCTTTCATAACCAGACAGCGGTTGTCATCGTCAGTGCCTGTATTCTTTCAGCTGCAGATCGCCCTTTTATGAAAACCAAAAATGTGTCGTCTCCATTAGCCAACCAACATTCCGTCACAGAACAGCCTTTGACAACCAGGGAAGCCAAATCCTGGTGTTGAGGAGAACATTTCTCAATAACTGGAATTTAATTTCTAAATGGACCAAGGCAAGTGCAGGATGATACTGAAATAAAAGGAGATTTCCAAGTTGGATAGATGGTGCTGAGATGCCAATGCTATTATGTAGGTTTGCACAGTGGCGCAGTTGTCAGACCTGCCCCCTCATAGGGCTAGCGGGTGCGTCTGGGTGGGATACCCTTTGCAGGGTCGGTGTGGACTCGATGGGTCCATTGATCTGCTTCCACATTGTAAGGATTCTATGATTTTAATCAACATGCATTTACCATGTTTGCCTTTGACTGATTGAGATTTGTACCATGCAATAATCCCCAGTTCTAAAAATACTCTTTGACAACTGGGAGTTAACTCACTGCTGTGACCTGTTTGTTCAAATTCTTGAATAAATAAATAAACCACATGATAATGTAACAGACCCCCAGGCGATGCCAGCAGATATAAATGAAAGCTTCGAGATTACCTCACCTCGGTATTGAGTACAGACAGATTGCCTGCATAAACTGATTCAGACAGAAAATGACGTTCTCAATTCGTCAGGTGCGGGGAATATTTTACGTGACCCTTCCAATTCTAACAATTCCTGGTAAGTGCCTGGCACCATTGAAGTTGTGTGAATCTGTGTGAGGATTCTCTGCGGGTTCACTCTACCACTGGCTCTGAAACATGGGCATGCTGTGCCCAAACATCACACAGTGGCAGAGGATCAGTAATTTAGGCTCAGATTAAAGTCACACCATGGATACCCTATCAACGCAGATTCCACAGGAATTGCTTGGGGAATTGTTCATTTCTTCTGGGAACCTTCCAGAGGTCTCCATCTCAATTGGAGCCTACGGAGAGTTTCGGTGGAATTAAGAAAGGGACTCACTTTAGAAAATATAAGCATTGGAATTTTTTTGTCGAGAGAGCAAAATCAATTAGTTTGAGTTTGGTATTTTTTGAGTGAATAAGCAGTGGGCCCCTTCTCTGTGCATCTGAAGATAATGGTTAACTTGGAGTCACTTTTCTAATTACAGATATTTGTTTTAAATATTGCTTTTGAGTTTTGGCTACAGGCTGATTGGCATTGTGCATGAGTGAACCTTTGTTAATGTTTGATGCTTGCAACCCAGCATGGTATTAATGGAGACTGAAAGATTTGTTCGAGAGTTCTGGAATTTGCGATTAAGGAAGAAACCATTAACTGAGAAAACGTTGCTTTCCCTTCATTCATTTTTGTCATTTCTTTTAGTTCCTGTAAGACCCTGAAACTGAGTGGATGTATAGATACGTGCTCATGCGAAGTACAAGACTGTTTTAATAAGTTGCATTGTCTTGGAGTGAAAATGATGTGTTCGTCCCAGACAGAAGTGTTGGACAGGAAAAAGCTCTGAAGAGATTGTTTAAAGCAATATATATTAGCACTTCAGTGTGTGGTAGCTCCCTGAAGGAATTTACTGCAGTTCCAGTTTAGAAGTGGCAGGCACAGGTCATTTTACAAAGTAAGAGATATAGTGATTCTGGTGAGAATATTACATGAGAGTTGTTTTCTTGGGAACGGCACTGCGAGTCATGTTTTGCTTAATATATAAAAGTCGCGTCCTTTTGTTTCATTTCTGGATTGTGTTGAGGTTAATGAGTATTATGCATGCACTGCGTGTTCATTATCTTTGAATCTGCGTTGCAAGTACGTAGTTTCATTTGTTATAGTTTATCGTCATTTCCTTTGCAATAAACCTCTGTTTTGTTGTGGAAACAATATTTGCAGCGTTGCGTGTTTCTGATTCAGCAAGCGACGACTGTGTTAAATCAAGACAAATCAGGTAATCATCCATCAA
>NW_025183885.1:0-2695 GCF_004010195.1 Chiloscyllium plagiosum | reverse complement strand
ACAGAGTCAGTGAATGTTACTGATACGGCAGAGACTGACAGCACTTTCTTGGAAAATGCTTCTGAGTGTGATTGCAGGAGCAGCAGTTTCTGGAACTGTTCAACAGTCTTATCTCTGGAATGTGGTTGTTTCTGAGTTGCTTTATAAAGTTACCTCTTACCATGTGCTTGATTCCTGCTTTCTGATTCCAATTCAGCTCCGAAATGACCCGAAATACAGAAATAAAGCAAGGAATTCATTACCACATTCACTCCCTCAGCACTGACCCTCCGACAGTGCGGTGCTCCCTCAGCACTGACCCTCTGACAGTGCGGCACTCCCTCAGCGCTGACCCTCCGACAGCGCTGACCCACCCTCAGCACTGACTATCCCGTGCCCCCTGTCCTACCGTGTGGTGTTGAGGGAGGGAGCTGTAAGGGTGAGCTGATTGGAATGTGATCCCTCCAGTGTTGCTGTATGTTTGAAGGCCGGGGAATCTTGTCAGCAACATCCTGCTGCTTGCTCTGGGACCATGTGGAGTGAACTGTCTGTCACCCACACGAGGTGTAGAGCCAGAGGCATGTAATGGGTAATACTGGAATGCAGTATCGCAACTCAGGAAGATCACACGAAGCCCACATCAATACAGCTTGTCATCTCCACACCTGGCCCCAGCTCATCACAGACTTCACCTGGAATAGCAGAGGGGTCAGCAGTCATTAGATACAGAGTAAAGCTCCCTCTACACTGTCCCCCATCAAACACTCTCAGGACAGGGACAGCACAGGGTTAGATACAGAGTAAAGCTTCCTCTACACTGTCCCACCATCAAACACTCCCAGGGACAGGGATAGCACGGGGTTAGATACAGAGTTAAGCTCCCTCCACACTGTCCCCCATCAAACATTCCCAGGACAGGGACAGCATGGGGTTAGATACAGAGTAAAGCTCCCTCTACACTGTCCCCTATCAAACATTCCCAGGACAGGGACAAGTACGGGGTTAGATACAGAGTAAAGCTCCCTCTACACTGTCCCCCATCAAACACTCCCAGGGACAGGGACAGGTACGGGGTTAGATACAGAGTAAAGCTCCCTCTACACTGTCCCCCCATCAAACACTCCCAGGACAGGGACAGCATGGGGTTAGATACAGAGTAAAGTTGAAGAGGGTGAGTGAGACGTTGAGGGGAGGAGGGGCCAGTGGTGCTGCTGGAGGAGGGGGTGGGAGTGGGACCGTGAAGGATTGGGGAGAGTGAAGAGGCAATGAGAACTGGACACTGGATTTTATTCCTGATGAAGGGCTTTTGCCCGAAACGTCAATTTTCCTGCTCCCCGGATGCTGCCTGACCTGCTGCGCTTTTCCAGCACCCACTGATCCAGAATCTGGTTTGCAGCCATCTGCTGGGTGGATCTGTTTGGTCTGGATGTGAATCTGAGTCAGACTCCCCGTCTGTCTGCTGTCGATGTGTGCTGTGAGAGTGATCCTGTTCCAGCTGACGTTAGCCTGGGGCAGGGGTGAGGCTGCCTGATGGAATCCCCTCCAACCCCACCCCCCCACCAACACAAACCTAAGTTTTAAAAAAAAAACCCACCCTCCTGCCGAACTCCCTGCAGTCTCCTGTGGTCAGAGTGAGTGGTTGGTGATCTGGAGGAGAAGGGGGGGGAGCAGCTAAAATCCTGTGATTACATCTTCCACCTGCCTCCCTTCACAGAAATGATCAAAATTATGTTTATTATTTCATGTCCTCTCCATGTTTCCCCACTCCTGATCCCTCTTCCCCTCCCCACCACCCTCGCTCTCCCTCACCTGTCTCTGCCCCACACCCCACTCTATTGGGTAGACACACAGTGTCCCTGAGGGAGGGAATCCCAGGATTCTGAGCCAGAAATCCTGTGATTACATCTTCCACCTGCCTCCCTTCACAGAAATGATCAAAATTATGTTTATTATTTCATGTCCTCTCCATGTTTCCCCACTCCTGATCCCTCTTCCTCTCCCCACCACCCTCGCTCTCCCTCACCTGTCTCTGCCCCACACCCCACTCTATTGGGTAGACCCACAGTGTCCCTGAGGGAGGGAATCCCAGGATTCTGACCCAGCCACACTGAGGGAACGGCGATGTATTCCCAAGTCGGGATGGGGAGGGGCTCAGAGGGGAACTTGCAGGGGGTGGGGTTCCCATGTACCTGCTGCCCCTTGTCCTTCTGGATGGAAGGGGCCGTGGGTTTGGAAGGTGCTGCCTGAGGGTCTTTGGGGAGTTTCTGCAGTGTATCTTGTAGCTGGTACACACTGCTGCTACTGAGCGTCGGTGGGTAAGGGAAGGAGGGGATGTTTGTGGGTGTGGGGCCAATCAAGCGGGGGCTGCTTTGTCCCTGGGTGGTGTCGAGCCTCTTGAGTGTTGTTGGAGCTGCCCCCATCCAGGGGCAAGTGGGGAGTATTCCCTCACCCTCCTGACCTGTGCCTTGTAGATGGTGGGAGAGGCTTTTGGGGGAACCAGGAGGGGAGTTACTCACTGCAGGATTCCCAGCCTCTGCCGTGCTCCTGTAGACACTGAGTTGATGTGGGGGGTCCATTTAGTTTCTGGTCAATGGTAACCCCCAGGATGTTGATAGTGGGGGATTCAGTGATGGTAACACCATTGAATGTCAAGGGGCTGGTAGTGATATTGCCTGTTATTGATGATGGTCATGGCCTGGGATTTGTGTGGCGTGAA
>NW_025183884.1:0-2695 GCF_004010195.1 Chiloscyllium plagiosum | reverse complement strand
TGGAGTGTGTGTGTCTGTAGGAGTGTGTGCGTAACTCGGTTGCGGGATTTGCATGTCAGTGTGAGAGAGTGTATATGTGTGTGTGAGTGTAAAGTGTTGAAGTCTGTGAGTGGATGCATGTGGGAGTGTGTGTATCTGTACAAATGTATGAGTGTCTGTGTACATGTCTGTGCATAGGAGTGCCTGTGTGTGTGTGTCTGGGGTGTCTGTTTGTGAGTGTCTGTGAGAGAGCGTGAATATGTATGTGTGTGTGAGTGCAAAGTGGTCCAAATCTGTGAGAGGATGAAATGTGTGAGTGTGGGAGTGTGTGTCTGTAGGACTGTGTGTAGTGTCTGTGTACGTGACTGTGCATAGGAGTGTCTCTGTGTACATAGTACAATGGAGGTCACCTGTAGTGTGATGTGAAACCTCGGTCCCGGTTTATTCCCTCCCTATGGGTATCGACCTTAGCTAACAGCCTGTGCTCTGCCAGTTTTTGCTGCTGCCTGTCCCGAAGTTCGCCTTGGATGACGGGCACCAGGAGGTCCGAGGTTGAATGTCGTGGAACGCTGAAGTGTTCTCCAACTGGGAGGGAACACTCCTGTCTGTTGATTGTTTTTTGGTGCCCATTCATACAGTGCCGTAGCCTTTGCTCGGTTTCACCAATGTTTCATGCCTCAGGGCATCCTTCCCAGCAACGTATGAGGTAGACAACGTTGGCTGAATCGCAAAAAGTACCTGCCTCATAAATGGTGGGAGGTGTCGCCACGTGTAATGGTGATATGTATGTCCACACTCTGACACCTCTTGCAGCGCCTACTCTGACAACGTTGTATGAAGCTTTCCTGCACGCCGGGCGGTGATCTGTTTGAGGTTTGGCGGCTCTTTGAAGGCGAGCAGTGGAGCTGTGGGAAAGGTCTTGGCGAGGTGCTCATTCACGTTGATAATGTGTTGCGGATCACGAAGAACATGGCGTAGTTTCCTGGCTCCTGGGAAGTACTGGACAGCGAAAGTACCCTGTCTGTTGCTGCACTGTCTGTCTCCTGAGGAGGACATTACGGTTCCTTGCTATGGCCCGTCGGAACTGGTGGTCGATGAGTTGATCATCATACCCCGTTATTATGAGGGCATCCCTGAGTTCTTCCAGATGCCCATACGTTACTCCTCATCTGAACAGATCTGGTGTATGCACAGTGCTTTCTCACAGAGGATGGCTGTTTTAATAAGTTTTGGGTGGAAGCTGGAGAAGTACAGCATTGTGATTTTTTCTGTGGCTTTGAGCTAGAGTGTGTTGCTGAAGTGTCCAAACTTGATGGAGATGCATGTGTCGAAGAATGAGACAGATAGTAGAGTGTAGTCCATGGTGACTTTGATGGTGGGATGAAGCTTGTGGATATCATTGTGTAGTTTTGTCAATGACTCCTCACATAGGTCCAGAGGAATAAATTGTCGTCAATGGTCCTGTTGTATAATGTTGGTTGGAGGTCCTGCGTAGAGAAGAAGTCTTGTACGTACCTGTGCATGAAGATGTTGGCATACTGGGGTGCAAATCTAGTCCCCATAGCTGTTCCATATGTCTGGATGAAGTACTTTTTGTCAAAGGTGAAGAAGTTGTGGTCGAGGATAAAGCGGATGAGATGCAGGATGGTGCTGGGAGATTGTCAGTTGTTGGTAAGTTTGATACTGTGTCATAATGATCATTCAGATAGCTGCTGCAAACACGGTGAGCGGAGTGGTGTAACTCTGAAACAACAACAACAATGCTGTATTTGAATTGCACTGAAATTTGGAAGTTGAGGGCTGCCAAATCATTTGTTGGCAAATGTCATTTTTTTTCTGAAATGCGGCAATCTCGAGATTATATGTTTAAATCTCTTTTTGTTGTTATTGTTGTTGAATCACCTAGCCCTTTCTGTCAGAGTTTGACTTCATTCGTTGTCATGAAATATCCTGCAGGTACACAATTATGATTTCTAATTTCTATGTATGCCACATTCTTCCCTCAAACAAACTTTTCTACTGATTTTGTAGAACGATGTCGGCTCTTGATCTTGTCCTTCTATTTCTGGTTTGTGAAAATTTACCTGTACTATAGTACTCACCACTACATAGTGAATTTATTTTGAGGCTATGTTTCGTTTCGAGTTCAGCCTGCTAATTTCTTCCAGGCCGCCATAAAATTTATATTTGATCTGCTGCCACTGTTACTTTGTTGAATTAGACGTCAGCTGTGAATGTATTTCCTGTGTGCCTTCGTGTTAATCGGTCATCATTCCTTCTCTATTCTCTTTCCTAACGATGCTCCATGGATCCACTCTTTCCGTTTGCTCTTCACTTTTCGGCATTTCTCAGTTGTTTTCTGCAGAAGGTCGTTTTTATAATTGATGTAACCGGATATTTCGCAATCGTCTTCAACTGCATTCTGAACTTCCATTGAGTTGCAACACAATTAATGTGTCAGTACATAAGAATAAAATCACCAGTATTTATGCAACTATCTCAAACATGTAGTCATATTCATCATTTAAGTTTTCTTTACACTAAAAGTAAAGAGAATACACACAAAAACATGACAGCATAAAACTGCACAATATGGTGCAGAGTATAATCAGAAACTTCTGTCTGATTTCCAACTATGAGTCATTTTGATTCTGAGCCTTGCTCTGACCAGTCAGTTCCTTAACAACTAGAATAGCACACTAAAATGTGTCTAAGG
>NW_025183883.1:2195-2695 GCF_004010195.1 Chiloscyllium plagiosum | reverse complement strand
TTTCATGTTTAGATACTCCAGAGAAGACAGCTTTAAGCTCGTCAATCTCTCCTGCCAGGGCATGTTACTGGCTGCATCATGGACTGGAACTGGCAATTGAGACTGAAAGGTTACTGTATAAAATATCTTCAATGGTATTGCCAGACGAGAGTGGTTTTAGGGAAATGATCTTGACTTACGGGCATTGAGTGTCAGAGCACTTCCTGTTGTGGGGCATCGTGTTTAGATTCAATCTATTGATAATTATTAGAACTGACTTGCACTGGCTCCGTCAAAGTGGTCAGAGCATTATGGCTGTCATCGAAGCTGGTAACAAACTTCCCATGGGTTAAAAATCGTAAATGATAGAGTAGGTACGAGGTCTGATGGCACTGATGGAGTATCGATGTTGTTGTTAATCACATTAACTCGGCTGGAGTTGACTGAATTCATATTATCTCTTTCTGAATCTCAGGATGTCTCACTGGGCAATAGGTCTCCACAAACAGCAATCTGACAAT
>NW_025183883.1:0-879 GCF_004010195.1 Chiloscyllium plagiosum | reverse complement strand
CACCCTGTATAAAGGAATATGTACAGATTAGAAATTCAGAGCAGACAATTCTAGTTTCTCTGGAATATCTTTTTCCCCCTTTCTTCCCTCAAAGCTGTAACCCTCCATCACACTTACTCTCTCCCACCACTCTGACTCTACAACCCCCTAAGGTACACCCTCCCCATTCTCATGGAGTTGTTGATAAACAAATCCATGCCACCACTTCCCGCCCCTGGTTGACGCTGCACCCTTTCTGGGTTCACTTCCTTTCCCTTCAGTTGCTGCAAGTCAATAATGTAACAGCAGAATGAAAAGAAAGGAAACAGACAGGGAGGTGGCAGATCCTGGACAGTAGAGGAACATTCAGTCTGGGAGAATGGGTCAGATCCTTCTTTGTTTCTCATTGGTAGATTCCAGTGTTATGACAAGTTGGGGATGGAACTTGGTCCCATGTGGGTGTAGTGACACTTTGACCCTCCAACAGATCAATACTACAACCAAAAACGTTCCTCCTTCAGCCAATCACAGTGTGAAATCCTTTCCATTAGTTACCCCAAAGCACATGCTCCAAAACTTACCCACATTCTGTGCTTGGGCAGTGCCAGGTTTACCCACAGACGTGTGGTCCCTGCCTCGGAATTTGGGAGTTGCAGTCCTCATGCAGCCACTGGATCCTTGTCTCTGGAACGTGAATGAAAAGTGTGGGGTGGAAGATGTTGTGTATTGGATCCCCATTCAGACACACGGGACTTGTGGGCTCTCACTGGGATTTACTGAGAAATCCGCTAAGACAACCTGATTTCTGATGTAAGGAACATAGATTCAGCCAATTGGGGGTTAGCGAGGTTAATAAGGGGCAGCAGTTTTTAAGCAGAGGTGGCTCAGTGGCTAGCACTG
>NW_025183882.1:0-2695 GCF_004010195.1 Chiloscyllium plagiosum | reverse complement strand
CCAGTCTGTCCCTCGCTCTTGGGTATCTCATATGCTGTACATAATCCACCCCGAACCGCTCGGTTAGATTTCAGTCTCTAACTCACTCCTGGGTATCTCATATGCTGTAAAAAAAAACCTCAAACACTCGGTTAGATTAGAGTCTCTCCCTCAATCCTGGGTATCTCATATGCTTTATATAAACCACCCTGTACCCCGCGATTAGATTTCAGTCTCTCCCTCACTCATGGGTATGTCATATGCTGTATATAAACCACCCTGAACCCCTCGATTAGATTTTGGTCTCTCCCTCACTCATGGGTATCTCATATGCTGCATATAAACCACCCTGAATCCCTCGATTAGATTTCAATCTCTCCCTCACTCATGGGTATCTCATATGCTGTATATAAACCACCACGAATCCCTCGATTAGATTTCAATCTCTCCCTCACTTATGGGTATCTCATATCCTGCATATAAACCACCCTGAACCCCTCGATTAGATTCCAGTCTCTCCCTCACACCTGGTTATCTCATATGCTTTATATAAACCACCCTGTACCCCGTGATTAGATTTCAGTCTCTCCCTCACTCATGGGTATCTCATATGCTGAACATAAACCACCCCAAACCCCTCAATTTAATTCCAGTCTGTCCCTCACTCTTGGGTATCTCAAATGCTGTATATAAACCACTCCAAACCCCTAAATTTGATTCCTGTCTCACCGTCGTTCCTGGTTATCTCATATGCTGTACATAAACCACCCTGAACCCCTCGATTAGATTCCAGTCTATCCCTCACACCTGGTTTTCTCATATGCTTTATATAAACCACCCTGTACCCCGCGATTAGATTTCAGTCTCTCCCTCACTCATGGGTATCTCATATGCTGCATATAAACCACCCTGAAACCCTCGATTAGATTCCAGTCTCTCCCTCACACCTGGTTATCTCATATGCATTATATAAACCACCCTGTACCCCGTGATTAGATTTCAGTCTCTCCCTCACTCATGGGTATCTCATATGCTGTATATAAACCACCCCAAACCCCTCAATTTAATTCCAGTCTTTCCCTCACTCTTGGGTATCTCAAATGCTGTACATAAACCACCCCGAACCCCTAGATTTGATTCCTGTCTCACCATCTTTCCTGGTTATCTCATATGCTGTGCGTAAACTTCCCTGAACCCCTTTATTTAATTCCAGTCTGTCCCTCACTCTTGGGTATCTCATATGCTGTTTGTAAACCACTCATAACCCCTCGATTAGATTCCAGTCTGTCCCTCACTCTTGACTACCTCATATGCTGTATATAAACCACTTCGAACCCCTCGATTAGATTCCAATCTGTCCCTCACTCTTGGGCATTTCGTTTGCTGTATATAAACCACCCCGAACCCCTCAATTAGATTTCCGTCTCTCCCTCATTCCTGGGTATCTCATATGCTGTATATAAACCACCTCGAACCCCTCGATTAGATTCCAGTCTCTCCCTCACTCCAGGGTATCTCATATGCTGTATGTAAACCACCCTGAACCCCTCAATTAGATTTCAGTCACTCACCTACCTGGATATCTCGTACACTGGAAATAAACCACCCTGAAAGCCTGGATTTGATTCCTGTCTCACCGTCACACCTGGTTATCTCATATACTGTATATAAACCACCCCGAACCCCTCGATTAGATTTCAGTCACTCCCTCACTCCTGGATATCTGATACACTGTATATAAACCACCCTAAACCCCTCGATTTGTTTCCTGTCTCACCGTCGCTCCTGGTTATCTCATATGCTGTACATAAACCACCCTGACCCCTCAATTTAATTCCAGACTGTCCCTCACTCCTGGGTATCTCATATGCTGTATATAAACCACTTCGAACCCCTCGATTAGATTCCAGTCTGTCCGTCACTCCTGGGTATCTCGTATGCTGTATATAAACCACTTCGAACCCCACGATTAGATTCCAATCTGTCCCGCACTCTTGGGCATTTCATTTGCTGTATATAAACCACCCCTAACCACTCGATTAGATTTCCGTCTCTCACTCATTCCTGGGTATCGCATATGCTGTATATCAACCACTCCGAAACACTCGATTAGATTTCAATCTATCGCTCACTCCTGGATATCTCAAATGCTGTATGTAAACCACCCTGAACCCCTCGATTAGATTTCAGTCTTTCCCTCACTCCTGGGTATCTCATGTGCTGTATATACACCACCCCAAACCCCTCGGTTAGATTTCAGTCTCTCCCTCACTCATGGGTATCTCATATGCTGTATATAAACCACACTGAACCACTCAATTAGATTCCAGTCTGTACCTCTCTCTTGGGTATCTCATATGCTGTACATAAACCACCCCAACCCCTCGGTTAGATTACAATCTCTCCCACGCTCCTGGTTATCTCATATGCTGGAAATAAACCACCCTGAAACCCACGATTAGATTCCAGTCTCTCCCTCACTCCTGGATATCTCATATGCTGTATATAAACTACCCTGAAACACTCGATTAGATTCCAGTCTCTCCCTCACTCCTGGGTATCTTATATTCTCTATATAAACCACCCTGAACCTCTCGATTAGATTTCAGTCTCTCCCTCACTGATGGGTATCTCATATGATGTATATAAATCACCCCGAGCCCCTCGATTAGATTTCAGTCTCTCCCTCACTCATGGGTATCTCATACGCTGTATA
>NW_025183881.1:0-2695 GCF_004010195.1 Chiloscyllium plagiosum | reverse complement strand
GCACCCATATGGGCCCCAGCTATGCCTGTCTCTGTAAGCTATGTAGAACAGTCCATCTTCCGTAGTTACACCAGCACCACTCCCCACCTCTTTCTCCGCTACATGGATGATTGCATTAGCACCACCTTGTGCTTCCCTGAGGTTGAGCAGTTCATCAACTTCACCAAAACATTCCACCCTGACCTTAAATTCACCGGGACCATCTGACACCTCCCTCTCCTTCCTGGTTCTCTCCATCTCCACCAACAACCACTGAATCACAGACATTTCTTTTTTGAAAAAGAGACCCAGTGACTCACAACTACCTGGACTACACCTCCTCCCACCCTGCATCCATCAAAAATGCCATCCCATATTCCCAATTCCCTCGCCTCTGGCGTATCTGCTCCCAGGAGGACCAGTTCCGCCACAGAACACACCAGATGGCCTCCTTCTTTAGAGACCGCAATTTCCCTTCCCACATGGTTAAAGATGCCCTCCAACGCATCTCGTCCACATCCCGCCCCTCAGACCCCACCCCTCCAACCGTCACAAAGACAGAACCCCTCCCAGTGCTCACCTTCCATCCATCAACCTCCACATAAACCACATCATCAGATGATATTTCCGCCACCTTAAAACATGCCCCAACAACCCACCCTCCCCTGCCACTGCAGGAATTGCAAAACTTGCGCCCACACCACCATCCAAGGCCCCAACCAAGGCCCCAAAAGGAGCCGTCCACATCCAAAGTTTCACCTGCACATCCACCAATGTCATTTATTGTATCCGGTGCGGTCTCCTTTTCACTGGGGAGACTGGATGCCTCCTCGTAGAGGCTTTAGAGAACATCACCAGGACACCCGCACCAATCAAACACACCGCCCTTTGGCTGAACATTTCAACTCCGCCTCCCACTGTGCAGAGGACATGCAGGTCCTGGGCCTCCTCCATTGCCATGCCCTCACCACCTGACAGCTGGAGGAAGATTGCCTCATCTTCTGCCTTGGAACCCTTCAACCTCAGGGCATCAGTGTGGACCTCAACCATTATTCCTTATTTCCCCTCCCCCACCTTGCCACACTTCCTAACCTCCAGCTCAGCACCATCCTCAGGACTGTCCCTTTTGTCAATCTTCATTTCCACCTATCCATTCCAACCTATCACCTTCACCCCCACCTCCATCCACTTATTCCACTCCCAGCTACACCTCATTCCGATTTCTCTCTCCACCCCCGAAAGGCCTTTGCCAGAAACGTTGATGTTCCCGCTCCTCGGATGCTGCCTGACCGATGCTTTTCCAGTACCACGCTAAATCTTGACTCTAATCTCCAGCATCTGCAGCCCTCACTTTCACCTCCATGTCAGGAAGTGCCCAAGGTACAGGGCTGACCCGTTCCAGACCCAACAGCCAATCAGGCCGGAGGTCACAGTGTCACGGGGCTGAACCATCAGCTGGAACTGGATAATGTTCAACACCAGGACAGCCAGCGAGACAGCAGAATATCTCTGGATGTGGCTCAGTGTCAGAATGCTTCATCATGCCCCTGTGTAGCTCCACATTTAAACAAAGTTGCTGTTGGCTGAGAGTTTGCAGTTTAGTCCACATTAATACCAAAGGGGAGAGGATGTTGGGTCAAGTTATGGAGTAATGGTCAGGGGTGGGACTTCACAAATACTGGTCTTTCCAGTCAGAAAGATGGCTTTCCTCTGGGGGCAATTCAGAGACAAGAGCAAAAGAGCCCAATCAGTCACATGACCCTCCCTGTCACAAACCATCAGCTGGGGGCCTGTTACAATGGAATACTGGGAAGGAATCAGACTGACATCGATGAAATGGTCTGTACAGTATTAGCCTGGGAATTGGATATGGTTGGAGGGTGCGGTTCTGATCAGTTACTGGGCACAAACTACCCTTTGTAGCAACAATCTCCTTCCTGATTTATATTACCAAGGGCATAACCTAAAATGGCCGATCGGGAGTTTGAGGCCTGCTGGGAAGGAGAATGGCTAAGCAAAAGGCGAACAAACATCAGAATCAAGCCTGACCTGGTTCCACTAAACCATTCCCACCAACTTTCATGAGATGACCAGTTCAAGGACAGTCGAGAGGTTCTACGACAAGGGATGAAGTGAAACTTTCTACCTGGTTAGCACAGAACAGATCTCTTGTGAAAACAACATTAAATTGTTCCAGGAAAGACCCTGGAGAGACCAAGGGATCATCTCAAGCTGGGGATGGGGGCATTGGAACACTTTGGATACTGAACATATGCAGTGGGTGCTTGGGAGATGGGAGGCTGATTCCCACCTTGGGAGAAAAGCCCATCTCCTCAGCTCTATCCCAGATGGGAGGAGATGTTCTGGCTGGAAGACAGGTTAGGTGTTTCCCCTTTCCCAGGAATACACCTGGGAATTGAATAATAACTGCAATCCCCAGGCCCCACGTTCCACTGGATTGGGTGAGCTGCCGACAAGGTCTCTCTCACACCAATTGCTGGGCCATGTGTTAGCAAAGCAACTGAACAAAAAGGAACAGATTTCCTTTGGCGAACTTGCCAAAGTGAGAATGACCTGCTGACGTCTGCATGGACAGGGTCAGAACCACTGAAGCAGATGGAATGGAACGTGGGAACAAGTAGAGAGGAGGGAGACTGTTTTCTAAATGGGGAATGAATTTGGAAAATGTGAAGCACAAAGGGACTTGGGAGTCCTG
>NW_025183880.1:0-2695 GCF_004010195.1 Chiloscyllium plagiosum | reverse complement strand
CTGAGGTTCAATCCCTATTACTGACTGTGGCTCCCTCCCTGTCACTGACTGAGGTTCAATCCCTGTCACTGACTGAGGCTCAATCCCTGTCACTGATTGTGATTCAATCCCTGTCACTGATCGAGATTCAATCTCTGTCACTGACAGAGATTCAATCCCTGTCACTGACTGAGATTCAATCGCTGTCACTGACTGAGAATCAAACCCTGTCACAGACTGAGGTTCAATCGCTGTTACTGACTGAATTTCAGTCCCTGTCACTGACCGATGGTCAATTCCTATCTCTGACTGAGATTCAATCCCTGTCACTGACTGAGGGTCAATCCCTGTATCTGACTGAGGTTTTGTCCCTGTCACGAACTGTGATTCAATTCCATGTTACTGACTAAGGATCATTCCCTGTCACTGACTGAGATTAAAATCCTGTCACTTACTGAGATTCAATTCCTGTCACTGACTGAGATACAATCTCTGTCATTGACTGAGGTTCAATCCCTGTTACTGATTGAGATTCAATCCCTGTCACTGACTGAGGTTTAATTCTTGCCACTGACTGAGATTCAATCCGTCACTGACTGAAATTCAATACCTGTCACTGATTGAGATTCAATCCCTGACTCTGACTGAGGTTCAATCCCTGTCACTAACTGAGATTCAATTCCTACAACTGACTGAGATTCAATCCCTGTCACTGACTATGATTCAATTCCTGACACTCGTTGTGTCTCAATCCCTGTCGCTGATTGAGGTTCAATCCCTGTCACAGACTGAGATTCAATCCCTGTCACCGACTGAGATTCAATCCCTGTCACTGACTGAGGGTCAATTTCTGTCACTGACTGAGGTTCAATCCCTGTCACTGACTGAGATTCAATCACTGTCACTGACTGAGGTTCAATCCCTGTCACTACCTGAGATTCAATTCCTACCACTGACTGAGGTTCTATCCCTGTCCCAGACTGCGATTCAATCCCTGTCACTAACTGACGTTCAATTCCTGTCACTGAGTGAGATTTGATTCCTGTCACTGACAGAGATTCAATCCCAGTCACTGAATGAGATTCAATCCCTGTCACGGACTGAGATTCAATTGCTGTCACTGATTGAGATTCAATCCCTGTCTCTGACTGAGGTTCAATCCCTGTCACTGACTATGATTCAATTCCTGACACTGGTTGTGTCTCAATCCCTGTCACTGATTGAGGCTCAATCCCTGTCACTGACTGAGATTCAATCCCTGTCACCGACTGAGATTCAATCTCTGTCACTGACTGAGGGTCAATTTCTGTCACTGACTGAGGTTCAATCACTGTCACTGACTGAGATTCAATCCCTGTCACTGACTGAGGGTTAATCCCTGTCACTGACTGAGATTCTATCCCTGTCACAGACTGCGATTCAATCACTGTCACTGACTGAGGTTCAATCCCTGTCACAGACAAAGATTCAATCCCTGCCACTGACTGAGGCTCAATCCCTGTCACTGACTGAGGCTCAATTCCTGTCACAGACTGAGGCTCAATCCCTGTCACTGACTGAGGCTCAATCCCTCTCACTGACTGAGGTTCAATCCCTGTCTCTGTCTGAGATTCAATCCCAATCACTGACTGAGGGTCAATCCCTGTCACTGATTGAGATTCAATCCCTGTCACTGTCTCAGGTTTAATCCCTGTCACTGATTGCGATTCAATCCCTGTCACTGACTGTGGTTCAATCCCTGTCTCTGACTGAGATTGAATCTTTCTCACAGACTGAGGTTCAATCCTTGTCACTGACTGAGGCTCACTCCCTGTCACTGACTGAGATTCAATTCCTATCACTGACTGAGATTCAATTCCTGTCACTGACTGAGATTCAATCCCTGTCACTGAATGTGAGTCAATCCCTGTCACTGAATGACATTCAATCCCTGTCACTGACTGAGGTTCAATCCATCTCACTGACTGAATCTCTATCCCTGTCACTGACTAAGATTCAATTCCAGTCACTGACTAAGGTTCAATCCCTGTCACAGACTGAGATTCAATCACAGTCAATGACTGAGGTTCAATCCCTGTCATAGACAAAGGTTTAATTCCTGTCACTGACTGAGGTTCAATCCCTGTCATTGACTGAGATTCATTCCCTGTCACTGACTGAGGCTCAATCCCTGTCACTGACTGAGATTCAATCCCAGTCACTGACTGAAGCTCAATCCCTGTCACTGACTGAGATTCAATCCCTGTCACTGACTGATGGTCAATCCCTGTCACAGATTGAGATTGAATCCCTGTCTCTGATCTAGATTCAATCCCTGTCACTGATTGAGATTCAATCCCTGTCACTGACTCAGGTTCAATTCCTGTCACTGACTGAGATTCAATTCATGTCACTGACTGAGGGTGACTCCCTGTCATTGACTGATGCTCAATCCCTGTCACTGATTGAGATTCAATCCCTGTCACTGACTGAGGTTCAATCCCTATTACTGACTGTGGCTCACTCCCTGTCACTGACTGAGATTCAATTCCTGTCACTGACTGAGATTCAATTCCTTTTACTGACTGAGATTCAATCTCTGTTACTGACCGAGATTCAATCCCTGTCACTGAATAAGATTCAATCCCTGTCACTGACCGAGGTTCAATCCCTGTCACTGACTGAGATTCAATCGCTGTCACTGACTGAGGTTCAAACCCTGTCACAGACTGAGGTT
>NW_025183879.1:0-2695 GCF_004010195.1 Chiloscyllium plagiosum | reverse complement strand
ATTATCGATGTATCCAGCTACTTTCAGGGCTCTACTCACACTGACCATACTATTTTTTCTTGTGCCTTTCTCGCAATTGTTGATGTACTCTAGTGTCTTGCCTTGCACTTCTCTGAGTTATTTGCTGAATTCAACTGGACTCTGTAATTTCTGTTTTTAAATAGTATACATGTGATTTATTGTCAAATCCAAGTAAGTCACATCAAAAAAGAAGTCACTGCCTCAAACCGTCACATTCAGCTCAATTACATATGGTCTTCCTTGAACAAATTTAGGCCGAATGTTGTGAAGTCCCTGAGTGTTCCTCTGTGACCATTTTTCCTGTGTCTCAGAATTCCAGCCTCGCCTATTCAGTCAGTCGCTTGCTCCACAGTAAATGAAGATCGGGTGTCGACCGTTCTCCAGTCCTGCGGCACTACTGCTTCCAGTGAAGGTTATATAATGATGGTCTCTATAAGGCAGGGAATCTTTCCTGGTTTCGTTTAACAGCCTGTAACTTTGTGTTAGGTCCATTTAAGGATGTGAGTCTACATATAATTAACCCGCTCCATAGGTTTACATCTTCCAACATTTCATGCTACCTCCCTCTTTTACCTGAGACAGAGAAGGGCCGAAACCATCTCATGATCTGGTCAAGTCTCATTTGAGTCGAATTTCATTGAGTGTTAATCTCCACAAAAATGCATTTTTTTCATGGCGCTATCCCATATCTGCCAGGTAAACCACCTTCCCTGCACCCCGTCTGGGATTTCTCTCATTTGACACAAGCCGATTTTTTTTTTCTTTTGTCATAACAATGCCCACTGCCTGGATATCCCAGCATTAACCGGCGCTCCCTTTTAGAGGTGCCAACTTTTTAAAAAGTCATTAAACTCTTGGACTGACAATCTAGAACTGTCTTAGAAATGGCAGGGATGGAAAAATAGGGCTCCACTTTGTGCATCAGCCCTTCAGGTTCTGGAGAATGGCATGGTGCACGAGAGAGTCATGATCGTCCTCCAGGACTGGAAGGGACTCCATGACACCAGGCATGTTAGCTTTGTCTAAGGTTGACCCCTGGGTCAGTGATGTGTCACCCTCTGGGTGATTGCCCAGCAATGTAGGAAGGAGGTTAGTGACCTTTTGCACTCCACCAGATTAAGTGCCACAATCTGCATTATGTGAACTCATACTCAATCTATCTCTGTTACTGCACCAACACCACCAAGTCTTATGTTCTCCCAATCACAATGAATGCAGAACCTTCTTTAATTCACTCTCTGACCGCTGCTCCTCACCCCCGAACAGGGAAAGGATCCTGACCAGAACAACCACAAGAAGCTGACTGACGGTGTCCATGCTCCCTAGCGAATATCTGAGACTACAATTGACACAATGTGCTAGGCTCTGTGACTGACTGTGGAGACTGATACCAAGCTTCCTTTGTTTTTTTTTTTAATCTATGCTACTGAGCAAGACAATACAGCAGGAGTGTGATTCTGTTAGCTCTGCCTGAGCGGAAACACTGCTGAAGATGGGTGAGGCAAGAAAAAGATTCTGCAAACATTCAAGACAGCTCAGAATGGATGTGCACAGACACACAGTGAGTAGCACAGCGGTGCAGTCCATGAGCTGGTTGTGTATCCTTGAGCACAGTGTCCTTGCAGCAGCTTTGCCATGAGAGTTCGTAGTTCACCCTAAGCATGCAATATTGTAGTACAGAAGCCTACTGTCAGTGAGTCGGAGATGTACAGTGATGGCATGGTGAGGCTGGAATTTGGCAGCTTCCAGCATTAATGGGTGTTGGGTATCCAACACCTGTCTGTGTAGTGTCCCCCCGAGTCCAGTGTCCAAGATAGAAGTCCACAATAGCGATGGGAAAGATGGAATCACCAGTTGTTCGCTCTGAATTTCATATCAAGTTCTCCATGTTGAGTTTTCCCACAGTGAGAGCGATGATTTGAAGCAGCAAATTGATGAGGAGAGATCTACATTCAGTCAGCATCCCGCCACTTGCTTGGTCAAATCTTGTCTCTGAAAGCAGAGCAATACACGAGCAAGTACATTTCATCCCAGCAAGCCTGCACTGACACACGATGCCTTTCTAAAGTTAAAAAGAAAGCTCTGTCATTCTATTCACTGCCTACTCATTTGAGTGATAAGATACGTCTTAAACGCTGCTATTTTACCATCTTCTCCTTTGTCAGGCACTTTCACATTCTGCCTGGAAAAGTTAAAAGAACTTGCTTATTAAAAATCTTTCAAAGATTCCCTCTTATACCTAAAACGTATGATTCCTAGCAATTGATATTTCCACTCAGGATTGAAGACTCTAACTGTCCGTCCATTTTATGCCTCCGATAATTTTGTCAAAATCTATCAGGTAGCCCCTTAGCCACTGATGCCCAGTGCAAACGAACCAAGTTTGTCCAATTTCATCTTATGGCTAATACCATGACTACTTCCTGGTAAACCTTTTCCATGCCTTCTCTAGCACGCCCACTGGCAAAGGGTACTTCCCACAAAATTCCAAAAGTGGCCAAACTATATTTCTGTACTGCTGCAATATGAACTGCCAATTTCTATACTGCATGTTCTGTTAGATGCCCCCAAGCATTCTCGAAAACCGTTTCTACCCATGTTGTCACTTTCAGGAAACTACAAACCTGTACAATTGGATCCCATCCGATGCTAATGCGAAAAATATATTTTTCCA
>NW_025183878.1:1411-2694 GCF_004010195.1 Chiloscyllium plagiosum | reverse complement strand
GTGCTTTTGGGCGATGTTACCTCCTGGCAGCCTATAGGTGAGAAACAGGACGGACCAAAGATAGATCCTGGAGGGACACCAAATACAATATATTCAGAAAGGAAAGGGAGAGTGGAGATGGAGCAGGATTTTCCAATGATGATGAGGTCAATCATTAGGTTTTAGCAGAATGGGAGAGAAGGACATAACCAGAAAAGACAGACAGACAGATCGTGGAACAATATCTCTGAATTGCAAGGCGGGGAGGGCGGTGACAAGCAGGAGGATGAGAGAGAGATTTCGAATGTCCATGATTTGGCTACACTAGGGTAAATGGTCAAGATGACCTCTAATAAGGCTTGACAAGAGACTCTAAAAAATGCAAGTTTAGGACTAAAATGAGGAGCACCCTTGTGAGGCAGTTTGGCTCGGTGGGCTAGTGAAGAGGGCGGAAGGAAGCAGAGGCAGCTGATCGGATTGTCTCAATGTTATTGACAGAGAAACTCCATGTGCTCCTCACTCTTGTTGTTGGAGAGGAGGATGGAGGTGACAGGATAATGGGCATTTTTTTATTTCCAAAACAATAAACATAACCTGTGATAGTGATTCTAAAAATAAGTGAAGAAACCTGTCGTATTTATCATTTATCAAGAATATTAAAATATACAACTGAAGTTCAGGTTTGAATCCCAAATCGGTAGAGGGTGGCTCTGAAGTCAAGAAAAAAATAACTGGAATGAAGAATCTAATGTTTGTCATGGAACCATTGGGCATGTTTTTCTGCCATTGACAATGTCCTTGAGGGAAAGAAACCCGACAGTGGCCCATCAAGTCACTCACTGTATTAATCACTGCACAGTCTCAACAAAGGAATGAAACTGGATGGATCACATTACATCTACCAATGCACTAGCAAATACAACCACACAATCAGCCCTTTTGACTCTGCAACTTCCACCTCACTATGGGCCAACAACAGCAGCAGAACTGTACTCCAGCCCAATCTGAAACTCATGGCCTGATATCCCCCACTCAACCATTAACATCAAGCCAGGGGAATCAACACTGGTTCAATGGTAAATGCAGGAGGGCATGCCAGGAGCAGTACCAGGCATACCTAAAAATGAGGTGCCAACCTGGTGCAGCTACCAAACCTGCATGCCAAACAGCACAAGCAACACCAAATAGAACTAAGTGATCCCATAACCAATAGATTAGATCAGAGTTCTGCAGTTCTGCCACACCTAGTCAAGAAGAGTGATGGACAATTAAACAACTCACTAGAGGAAGCATCACAGATATCC
>NW_025183878.1:0-983 GCF_004010195.1 Chiloscyllium plagiosum | reverse complement strand
CAGACTTGATTCACAAACTGACAAACAGCTGAATCCCAGAGATGAGGTGAGGATGACAGGCCAGACCCCCTCCAAGACCACTATTTCGACTTCAGTGATATCATCTGACCTTACCACAGTCTCAGCTCATTTGCTGAAACTCTCATTCATTCCTTTTGTTAACTGTAGATTTCATTATCTAAACCCACTTCTGGCCAGCATCCCACATTCGCCCTCCCGATAATCTCAAGAATATTGAAAACTCCACTGCTGAAATGATCACTTGTACCAAAACTTGCTGATCAATCAAAAGACTCCCATTTATAAGCAACAACAATTTACTTTCGCACCTTTGAATTAATTCCCGGCTGTAAGCATTCCTATCTCCCTGCACCACACACCCTTTCATATCACAATAACTCATTTTAGTTCAGACTCTCAATGATGTGTTTATTTTTGAGTTCACCTGTGTGACTGTTTCTATAGACTCCAAGGGAACATGGTCTGGAATCCCCACTCTAACCCTCTAAGATCTACTTTCTTCCTTTAAGGCATTCTTGAAAAACTGCTTATTTGGCAATGGTTTTGGTCACTGGACACATTATTCTCCATCTCTTGCCTTATGTCAAAAGTTTTCAATAATATTTTTGTGAAATTAAAACCATGATGATTTGTACAGATATCTTCTACTCTTCGATATCGCTGAGTGAATAATCTGTTCTGTCTCTTACCCAACCATGTTGTGGGAGCACCTTCACCATACAAACTGCAGCTGTACAAGGAAATCAAACATCACCCTCTCCACAGGCAACAAGGACTTGGCATTGATCGCTGGTTTCTGTGGAAGGAGAACTCATATTGCAGTTGATGTTTCAGGAAGTGCAATATAAATTATAGGGAATGAAAATGGTGCAGACTTTGACTGTCAGAAATTGAAGGAAAATGCACTCGCTTATTGGAAAAAAGAATTATTGACTGTCAAAGATATTGTGGAAAAAATAACC
>NW_025183877.1:0-2694 GCF_004010195.1 Chiloscyllium plagiosum | reverse complement strand
ACAAGTAATGTCAGCAAGCTGGATACGTCCGGAAGTTCTGAGGAATGCTCATTGGCCCTAAGACTTTAATTTTGATTTCTCTTCACAATGCTCCCAGAACTGCGGGTCTACGTCAGCAATCTTAATCTTTTTAGATTTATTCAAATGATAAGAAACCATCGTAAGTCTGAAAATATCATAATTCCAATTTAACATACAGCAATTATAAGAACGGACACAATTTAAAAAGCACATAGCATGCAAATGTCAGAATTGAAGACAAGATTGTTCAACAAATGTACTTCATTCTTGGGAATAAGTCAAGGGAATGAGACCTTCCCTACATCTGTGAGACCAACTGTAACCTAGGGGTATTTTCCACTGGGCAACTCAGACGGGCCTAGAAGGGCCGACCTGACCTTTTGTCACTGCCTGTTTCAACTTCTATTTCCACTCATTTTCCGACATGACCATCATTGGCCTCTTCCATTGACAGGGTGAGTCAGACCATAAATTAGAGGAACAACACGTCATCTTCCGGCTGACTCAACATTGAGTTGTTCAATTTCAAATAACCTCCCTTCTCATCCCCTGACTCCATTTCCAGCCCCTCCCGCTCCCTTCCATTCCTGTGACAGACCCTTCCTTCCATCTGTTGTCTGGATTCATTTTTCCCATTGACTATGCAGGCCGTACCCCGTACCCGGTACCTGTGGTCACCTATCATTACTTCATCACTCCACCCATCTCCCCACAGATACCTCTCCGCCACCACCTCCCATGCAGCTCGCCTTACTCCCACCCCCAGTCCTGTAGAGTGGTTGTACTCGAAACGTTGACTCCTCCACCTGCTGATGCTGCCTGGTTCGCTGTGTTCTTCCAGCCTCCTGCTTATCTACTTTGTATTGGAGCATCTGCAGTTTTATTTTGTGCCTGACAATGAGATATTAAACGGATCTTCGACTTTATCATCTGTAGTTAAAGCTGGGAAGTAGATGTTTGACACAAAATGTGTTTAAGTTGTTTTCACTCAGCAGTGTCAATTACAGCGCGCATACCAACAATAGCAATCTCCCTCTGCTCGACAACGTGAGTATCGCTCTCTCACATACCAGTCATCACACCACAATCCCTCTCTGCTGGCGACTGTTCATTTCCCACCAAGGAACAGGTGATATGAATATAGTCACGACTTTTACAGACAAAATATAATTATTTGCATGAGGCTGCGCAGACAACATACCGATGACTCGCCTTTGTCCATATACCGTGTTGTTAGCAAACATTTGTGTCTGATTGCTCGGAGTGCAATCCGGAAGGAAAACACAGCTTTATTACTTGTAACATAGCAAACTCAGTCAAACTTGAATAAATACTCCTACAGATATCTAAAGTTTAACATACATTTCTGAATCAATTTGTGTTTTAGTTGTATGCGCATTGCTTTCTAATTATTAATCGATGGCATGTGATGTCAAAATTGGTCAGAAGGTGGAAAGGCATGTCCTGACATTAGAACTCTGATCCGAGGTTGGACCTGTCAATATCCTAAGTCTTTTTAGGGTCTGCCGACTGGTTTCAGTTAGTTTCAAGTTATCTCATCGTCCTTATGGCTCTGTCTGCTGTGTTATCCATTTGAACTCACTAATACCTTATTGTATCATAGCCTTTTTGTATGTCTTCTCTCAGAGACATCAGCTTAAACCTTGCATTCTCCGATCTTACAACAAATGTTACGGTTTTTCTTAACTGAAAACAGGCCCCAGCAGTTTCTCTATGTGGGGGAGGGGGTGGCCATGTAATGAGTTGACAGTGTGACTTTTACTGCCTGTTCCTGTCGGCCTGAAGCCATGTGGCGTACCATTCATTATCTCACACATGATCATCCTTTTCTATTCTAACCTCTGATATTATTTCCACCCCTACAATGTGAAAGTTGTTCTCGTCTTTTTACGATTTCTTTGTCCTTGAAGATTCTGAAACATTTCGCTACTGAGACAATTAGTCCAGATCTAGATTCCTGTGCTGACTCCAATTGACATGTATTTTTATTTCAGCTGAACTTATTTGCCAACAACGTGAAACAAATTGAAGAGGAAACAGGAAATAAATACATTGATTACAATTATAAATCAGATTGAGATAGTATTTCAATAGTTGTTAAATTATTACCGATTAAGTTTGCTGGATCACATTGTGTTTTATGTTTACAGAATGACAAACATTCACACAAACCCCTACAGATCAGGAAGATCTCTGAGGGGACAAATTTTGCTGTGAAGAACTTACAATGAGTGATTTGTACTGACAGCTGTGTAGAGATACTCAGCACAAGCACCGTGAGACTGACATTCCACATTCTTGACAGAGGTGAAATGACTGATATCAAAGTTATCCCCCAGAGTCCTATGTTATCGATAGGAGTAGCAACATGCACTGCTTGTTCGTAATACAGGAATTAATATTCCAAAGTCTCGACTAATTACAATTCGAGATGGAAACAATCATGCAGAGTATCAGATAACGATTATTATCAATACAATCTCACACAATCAGGTACTTACAGCAGTTTCAGTTTCCTACTGTCCGGATACCAAGAACCACACACAGTAGTTGGACTCCAGAACGTCTCAAATTCCTACCATTCAGATTCAGATCCATTAAAGACTGGTTTTTAATGATACCGAAGCAGAGCACGTGATCAGAAGACTTTTG
>NW_025183876.1:0-2694 GCF_004010195.1 Chiloscyllium plagiosum | reverse complement strand
CCCGACATAACTCCCACTGTACAGTAACCATCAGAGCCCGACATACCTCCCTCTGTACAGTAACCATCACGGCCCGACATACCTCCCACTGTACAGTAAACATCACGGCCCGACATACCTTCAACTGTACAGTAAACATCACGGCCCGACAGACCTCCCTCTGTACAGTAACAACCACGGCCCGACATACCTCCCAGTGTACAGTAACCATCACGGCCCGACATACCTCCCACTGTACAGGAACCTTCCCAGCCCAACATACAGTAACCATGAAGAGCTCAGTGCTTAGCACTGCTGCCTCACAGCACCAAAGTCCTAGATTCTATTCCGGCCTTGGGTGACTGTCTGTGTGCAGTTTGTACATCCCCCCCCCCTCCCCCGTTTCTCTGTGGGTTTCCTCCGCGTTCTCCGGTTTCCTCCCACAGTCCAAAGATGTGCAGGTCAGGTGAATTGGCCGTACTAAATTGCCCACAGTGTTAGGTGCATTAGTCAGCGTAAAATATAGGACAATGGAATGGGTCTGGTTCGGTTACTCTTCTGAAGATTGGTGTGGACTGTTTGGACTGAATGGCCTGTTTCCACACGTACGGAATCTAATCTAACCTCCAAGGTTCAAGTCAGGAATATGATGGATTAATCACTTCTCTGAATGAGTGCATCTCCAACAGTACTCGAGTATGGACTTACTAGCAACAGGCAACACAGTTGTGTGGGGAAGATTCTGCCTCACAAACTTGATTGATTATTTTAAGGAAATGACAAAATTGATTGATCAGGGCGTGTGGCTGAATGTTGGCCAATTGGACCTTAGCAAGTCCTTTGATATGGTTCCTTATGGCAGGCTCATACAGAAGGTGAAGTGAAATGGGATCAGCGGTCAGTTAGTAAGATGGATCGAGAACTGCTTGGCCATAGAAGACAGAGTCGTAGTGGAACAGTGTTTTTTTTGTGATTGGAGGTCTGTAATTAGATTGGTGGAGTTGCAAATTGTGAGGATGATTGGCAGAGAATACAGCAGGATATAGGTCAGCTGCAGACTTGGACAGAGAAAACACAGATGTAACTCTATCTGGACAGTTGCGTCGTGATGTGTTTTAGAAGGTCTAATGCAGGAGAGAAGTATAAATTGGATGCAAAAACTACTGGCCGCATCAACATCCGACGGGATCTATGTGAACAGCTCCACAGTCTCCTGAATATGGCAACACGGCTAGATAGGGTGATCAAGAAAACTCATGGCAAACTTGCAGACATGCATCAGAGCATGCAGTATGAAAATTAGCAGGTCACATTGCAGCTGTAGAGAAACTTAGTTCGGGCACATTTGGAATATTGTGTACAGTACTCGTTGCCACACCAGCAGTACGATGTGGAAGTTTTGGAGAGGGTATGGAAAGGTTTTACCAGGATGTTGTGTTATTTGGAGGGTATTAGCCAGAAGGAGAAATTGAACAAACATGGTTTGTTTGCACCTGGGCACCATTGGCTATGGGGCTACCTGATAGATATTTATAAAATTATCAGAGGCATAGATCGAAGGACAGGTAGAGGCGTTTTCCCAGAGTAGAAATATCAATTACTCATGACCGTAAGTTTTTGAAAATAGGGAGAAAGTTTAGAAGACATGATCGGCAGGTTTTCTTATTGCTTTTCCAGAAAGAATGTGCAAGTGCCTGGAATACACTGATAGAGAAGAAACTAATACACCAAGGTTTAAAAGGGATCTTGGCACAAATATGAGTAAGCAGGGAACAGAATGACATGGAGGGTGTTGGAGCAAAAACTTTCTTTTTAACTTTGGAAGGGCATCGTGTGTCAGTGCGGGCGTGCTGGGCTGAATGGCGAGTTCCTGTGCCAGACTGTCTTTTAAAACAAAATTTGAGTGCAGGACTGGTGAGATGCTGACTGAATGATTACTGATCATCAACAGCTACATTCAGTGGATCTCTCCTCAACAACTTATTGCGTAATACTCTCCCTCCCACATCAGGGAAAATCAATTCAGAGAATTGGACGTGAAAGTCAGAGCTGGTGACTGGTGACTCCATCTTGCCCCTCGCTCCTGCAGCCTTCCATCTTGGACACCACGTCTCGGGGCACACTGCACAGACAGAAGCTACATGTACTCCACACCCACCAATGCTGGCATCTGTCACATGCCAAGCTAACCATTCCATCCCAGCACATCCCCGACCCACTTACAGTACGCTTCTGTACTTCAATGCTGCAGCTCAGGGTGCACTGACAACTCTCATTGCAATGCTGCTGCAAGGACACTGTGCTCAGGGACACACACCCAGCTCATTGTCTGTCCCTCTGGGCTGATCACTCCGTGTTTGTACACACTCAATGCTGCTGAAAGGACAGTGTGCTCAGGGACACACACCCAGCTCATGGGCTGTATCTCTGGGCAACTCACTCCGTGTTTGTAGACACTCAGTGCTGCTGCAAGGACACTGTGCTCAGGGACACACACCCAGCTCATGTACTGTCCCTTTGGGTTGCTCACTGTGTGTTTGTACACACTCAGTGCTTCTGCAAGGACACTGTGCTCAGGGACACGTAACCAGCTCATGGCATGCCCCTCTGGGCTGTTCACTCGGTGTTTGTACACACTCACTTTGAACTGACTTGAATGCTCACAGAATTATTGCCTTGCCTTACCCTACACTCAGCAGTGTTTTTCCTCAGCCT